>NC_142172.1:36955706-37008206 GCF_029865625.1 Vigna umbellata | reverse complement strand
AAAATATTATATTTAAATAAAGCAATTAATATATTTAAATTGATTTATGTAAATAAAGTATTTAAAAAATAAAACAAATAAAAATAATATCAATTCAACATCAATATTGCTAAAAATTTGGAAATGCTAGCTAAGTTTCTTAGTTTTAACATGTGAGGAGACAAGGCTCAGTGCACTACCTTATTAATCGAATGTTAATCCTTATATGAAATTAAATAGTTTTTTTTTTTTTTTAATTCAAACTTGTATATATGTTCAAAATAGACTTTATGTGCAAAACTTGAAAACCAAGGATGATTAATCTTATAATTTATTATAAAAAAAAATCATTAAATAACAATCAATTGTAAATATTAAAATAATTTGTTATTATATTAATTAAGTTAAATATTATTTTTGTGAATTAAAATTATTAATATTTAAAATAATTTTTATTATGAATAAAAAATTATAATTAATTTATGAATTAATTTTAAATTTTTTTTGAACATTAACTATTAAAAACTTCCCAGATTACGGTTTAAATTAGTTTTTAATTAAAGTTATAAACTAATTTAAAATTAATAATAATAAGTTTAGACTAATTTATAAGTTAATTATAATTTTTTATTAATAATACAAATTATTTGATACTAATAATTTTTAATTTATAAAATAGTATATAAATTAGTTAAAGCAATTAATCATCTTTTGTTTTTAAAATTAATTGTTATTGAATAATTTTCTTATAATGGATGTGTATTATGTTTGGAATTAATCTTTTGTATTTGTATTCCAAGTGACAAGGAAAACAATTCGAAAGTATGATGTGAAAATTACATATGAAGAAATAATTTAGAAATTAATAGATATTTATTCTGTTTAGGACTAAATCCAAGTGGTAATTATCAAATACTTACATTAGTGACATGTGATGTGATCAGGAATTAAAAATACAAGAAACATCACCTCATAATAAAACAGCTAACAAAAAAAGCGCAATCATTCAAGGAAATAAAAAAAAGTATACAAATCATTGAATAACAATTATTGTTTCATATGCGGATTCAGTCCATAGAAAGTTTGTTCAATCGAACAATTAATTTAGTACGATGAAAATATACGTGGTCACATATATAAAAGTAAATAAAATTCGTAACAAATAATTAGTATTTATGTTTGTGAATATTGAATATTTTAATAAAGTGAAATAGTAGATAATAAATAGTAGGTGAATATTATATTATTCATATATTTATAAATATTTATTATTAATAAAATTTTAAGTTTTATTTAAATTGTATTAAATTTAATTTAATTAAAATTAAAACTAATTTATATTTTATTATGTTAAGTTTAATTAAAATTAAAATTTATTTCACATTTAATTTAATTTGTATTATATTTTTTTAAAGTTTATTTAAATTTTATTTTAAAAAATTATAAAATATATCTTTTAAATATTCGTATATATTCATGAATACTCGTAGATTTTAAAATATTTATAAATATTTTTTAAATAGATATTAGTAACATATGAATTTTTTTTATTACTAATTAAATAGCGAGTAGGTAATATTTGAATGCGATCTAGATCTATTGACATGAAAGGAAAGTCAATGAATTTTGGATTATATATAAATTATTGGATGGTATAATCTGCATTAATGCTATCGTTGCTTTAGTGTTTTGTACTCGGTAATCAATAAAAGTGAATTGCTTTAGATGTTGCGTTTTAGGTAGAAGAAAGCCAAAAGTGTAGTGCTATATTTTCCGTTCCTGAAATAACATAATGCATGGCTACATGGAAATTGAATTTCTTTAATAAATTTAATAAAACATCTCAAACAGCTGGGGATCATTTTATTAAAGCACTGAATTATTTTTCCCATCCAGTTCGAAATTGAATGGGACAACATGAGTGGTACGTACAATTTATAAGGGGTCAGCTGTAGTCAGCCATATATTTCTTTTTATCATAATTCACCCACACATTGGACCATATATATCAATCAATCTCGACTATCATGGATGAGTCTTTTAAACTGATGCAACGTTTCAGCCCACATGAGATGTAAGCGAAACTCCGTAAGTGGTTAAACAATTTTCAAGTTAATAAGATGAATTGGAAAATAAATCCAAAGATAGGTTCTATTCTAACAAGGTTTCTACTTGACCAATAGACTTATTAAATAGTATGGTTTAACAACGTTCCTTAAGTCTCTTGATTCTGAATATCAAATTTATGTCTAAGAAACAATTTAAAAAATTTGATATTATATCATGTTACGATTAACTATAAATATAGAAAGCTTACAATCCATTTCAATTCTATAAATATAAATAATATTTTTTAACTCAATAACACTTAATCTTTTTTTCTTCCATCCTCCTCTTTGAAACCATTTTTAAAAACAAAATTCTAACAAATAAAACTCCAAAACAGAAAATAATACACTGGACGGACTTAGGAACATAACATATTAAGAAATAAAATCCAATTTAACTTTATAAAACTATCAACTATAAAATAAGATTTGTACCATTTATCTATATATATATATATATATTTGTCATAAAATGGTCATATTTTTAGTAGCACGACTTCGAACACTCACTTAATTTTGAATTTTAAATCAGAATAACGTGTTGGGGGTTTCAGAAATTCCTTGTCAACAAAACATGCCAGGAAAACGTGATCAGCAATTATATTTAAATAATGATACTTTGATAATATTTTCTTAACAATATTTTAACACTGTTATTCTGTGATTGGTTTAGATTGATATTTATGATTATTATTATTAATTATGGAATAATTTTGAATCAGAATAATACGTATTCAAAAATATGTTATTAAAGTATCATTATCACTCTCTACTTCAGCACACAACAAATAAATTAATGAAGAGAATAGTTATAGTTACGGTTAAGTAAACGTTCAATCAGTATACATTTGAAAATGATAATATATACATTTTTTTGCTGCTCCAGTATCCATCAAGATGTGCATTCTGAAGTCATAGTCTAGTCAGGAATAAATTTTGAGTAGATTCTGTGGGAATTTAATAAAGAACATGATACCGCATCAAATGCAATGAGAATCACATTCAACAAGCTCATCAGCTATATTTTGAGCTTCTGAATCACATATAGTCATTCGCTAATGGCTAAAGCTATGGAGCAACAGAAAAGAGCTTCTCATGTGTTCGTGTACAGAGAGTTAAAGCCACACCTGTTCATGGTTATAGTCCAGGTGGGATATACCTTCTTGTATTTCATCACCGAAGCCTCCTTCAATCATGGGATGAGTCCTCATGTCTATGTAACATATCGCCATATTGTGGCCACGGTTGTGATGTTCCCTTTTGCATACTTTCTGGAGAGGTACATGTATACACTTCTCTTCAACAGTTCATTGCACTTCCATCACTATGCTTGACTTGTTTCATGGAAGCTTAATGCTTGTTTATCAATTCTGGTAGCACTTTTTCATATCAAATTTTTCATTTGCATTCCTGATCAATTTCAATTTATGCTATATGATCTATAACTTTTTTCATGTATGTGACTATATGTGTTTTCCTGCAGAGATGCTAGACCGAAGCTGACATTTGCTCTTCTCATGGAAATTTTTTTGCTTTCTCTGTTAGGGTAAGGACCATGCATGCTGCTTCTAACATCTAATCATAGGGCAGAGTGGAACTTTATTTGTCTAACATGAAAATTTTCAGGGTTAGTGTAACCCTTAACATGTACTTTGCAAGCCTTAACTACACAAATCCGACCTTTGTTGCTTCCATGGTCAACACCATAGCTTCCCTTACCTTCATTATTGCTGTAGCAATCAGGTTTGCTTAATTCTTCATCGAGGTGAATTTAGAGTTATTAAACAAAGCCTATAATATATTTATGTAATCCTTAGAAGAGTTGAATTATATGTAGGTTTGAGGTTGTTGATGTTTGGAATCCTCGTGGTATTGCAAAAGTTATTGGGACCATGATCTCCTTAGCTGGTGTTTTGATTATGACACTGTACAAAGGACCCGTCATCAAAAATTTATGGCGTCCTCTAATCCACATTCCACGGAAAAGTGCTGCTATCAACGAAGACTGGTTAAAGGGTTCGATTCTTACAGTTTCAAGCTGTGTTGCATGGTCTTTATGGTACATTATGCAGGTTTTAACCTTAACTCAGTCAAAACGATTACAAGTTCTATGTATACATTTTTCACATGCATAAAGGAAGAACAGGCTTGAATATAAAAATACATAAGTAGTTGAAGTAGTTTGGTTTCTACTTTCTATTCTCATTGCTGATCTTGCTTGTAACTAGAAATTGTCGTGTTTTTTGTGGAATTCAGGCATCCACTTTGAAAAGATACCCTGCTCAACTCTCACTCACCACGTGGATGTGCTTTGTTGGAGCAGCACAATCAGCTGTTTTTACTGTTATAATAGAACACGACTCTTCTGCATGGACTATGGGGCTAAACATTGACTTGTGGTCCACAATATATGGTGTCAGTATATATAATATAATAAGCTGTTAAATGAAGTGTATAAAAATCTTTGTACCAACAAAAAGGAAGTACAAAATCCATACTTTTAACGATATCAATCATTGATGGCAGGGAGTTGTAGTTGCTGGCTTCATAATCTACATTCAACTATGGTGTACTGAGAAAAGAGGACCAGTTTTTGTCACAATGTTTAACCCTCTTTCTACTATATTGGTGGCAATTCTAGCCTACTTTGTCTTTGGTGAGAAACTTTATCTGGGCAGGTAATAACCGATGCCTCATAATTTCAATGTTTTTACTTTCAAAAATTACAAAAGAATGCAATTCTGCCAAAGCTGGTTTTAACATGATAATTTTTTTTCAAATTATATTACAAGATATCCCTACACTCATTAATATAAGTACTTTTGTTAAATCAAAAACACAAACCTTATCCTAAAAATAGGGAATATTTAGTTAATTGATCAATGTTTTTTCTTAATTAGCACTTTTTTTATTAGCATATAAGGATCTTGATCACATTAACACTCACCTAAGGTATAACATGCAGTATCTGAAATTTGTTTGTGATGAATGTTCAGCATCATAGGTTCACTCATTGTCATAATTGGTCTTTACTTCCTGTTATGGGGCAAAGAACGTGACCAAGCGGTTTGCATGAAGAGCACAGATAAGTCACAGTGCAGTGCTGCAGACCCAGAATGCAGAATGTAGTCAATTTAACAGGAAACGAAGAAGTGCGCCCAATTGGGAAGAGAACAGAACATATGTAAGTCATGAAGCTAGGTTTCTAAGTTCTTTTGGTCATACACTTTGCTGTAAAACCCACAAAATTTGTTGCTTTCCAATCCTCTGAAGTATTCCTTTTAAAAATCAGGTCGTGTTTGTGTTTGAAGTAAAAGTTTGTAGTATCACCGTGTGTTTGGAAATGTGCTTTGGTTTGATAAGAAAAAAATATTGTTTGACAATTTCTTTTTACAATACAATAATATTATATTGACATAATAAAAATAAATATTTAATGAATGTTATAATAAAATAATAATTTATGAAACTGCAAATCAGATATAAAACAAAAATAGAAATGTCAAAAGTACGATGAACCAACCTGAAAAACCATGTCCCTTTACAACAATATACAACTTATTTTTTATTTCTCTTTTAATAATTTTTTTATAATAATTTATGTCTCACTATTTTATTATTTTTTATATTAAAACAGACTAATCATGAATTAGTATATAAACTGTTGTAAAAAAAAGTTATTAAAAATACATTTTCCTTTTTTCTTTTAAGCGGTGGTAACTCATCATTCCATTCGGACGCCTAAGTACATTTTTATTAAATATTTTAAATTATTTTAATTTAACGTTAAAATAATTTATTGTTAATGTATAATCATTTTTCAAAAGAGATTATAAATAAAGAAGTGCACGTTTTTCTTTTTCTTTTTAGACGGATTACATGTGAAGGGATCCTCAAATAAATAAATAAATATTACTTTCTTTAATTTAAATGTATTTACCGTTCCAAAATCTTTTACTATGAAAAAGAATTGACATTTATTAGAAAAGTTTGTATAAGGGCCTAGTGCACAACCAAATTAAGCATGGAAAGATTTTCTTAATCTACATATTTTTCACAAGACCCCACAATGATATAAAGAGATATTGTAATAATGTGATATAGTACATATTTTTCACAAGACCCCCACAAAGATATTGTAATAATGTAATAAAGTATTAAAAAGGAATTGTCCACCTAAAATAAAAAATATATATAATAATTATCGATAAATAAAATTTTTTTATAATACTTTTTAATGATATAATTTTTTTAAGTTGTCAATAATCATTAATAATTAAAAATTGGTTAATAGTTAGGATGAAAATTTATTGATAAATATATGTTAATAAATATGTGATTGTGTTTTTTTATTTTCTTTTTTATTTTTCTTCTTTCTTCTTCACTCTTTCTCTCTTTTTTATTATTATTATTATTGTGGTTTTGACTTCTTCTCTCTTTCTCCTCTTCCTCTTCCCCCTCTTCTCCTTTTTCTCCTCTTTCTTTTATCCTTCTTCACCTTTGGAAATCACCTTATTGTGATCTTTACCATTATTCCAATACTCATTGTGGTTGTGTTCTTATCGCATCTTCACAACTTTGACTTCTCATTTTTTTTTCTTCTCTTCCTTCCCTTCTTTATCCTCTTTTTTTTTTTTTTTTTACCAATCTCTATTTAATGTAAAAAACTCTCATCATAATTGATGGAAAATTAAGTACTTTTTTTAGTGATGAATTATTAATGAAAAATATTGTCAGTATTAAAAATTATTTACACAAAAATATGACAAACAAATTTATTGGCAATAAGATATTCTTAATTTTCAGTACGTACAATTCGATATATAAAGTGAAAAGCTAAAAGTAAAAAAATTTAAAACTTGTAATTTTGTTCACTTAATTTACTTGTTTAGAGTTAAGCCGATTGGTTACATGTTCATTTGCAATTGTCTTTTTTATTAAAAAAACAATAATTTAGTAATCTTAAATCTAATATTATAATAGTTTTTTTTTTATTGTATGAATAAGTTTATATATATTATTAAGCTTATATACCCTAGGTTTATAAAAAAGTTGAAATTGGAAAATTAAATTTAAGCACTTATTATAAAAGACAAAAAGACTTGAAATTTCATATGATATTATGAGTCTTGATGGAGTTTAATTTTCTTGCCAACTAGAACAAAATTTTATTGTTTTAACTCATTCTTTTTAAATATTTATTTTTAGTAGTGTTCTATATATTATAATTTTTTATTTTGTATAAAAATATATAGATATATAAAGTAGAAAATATGAATTAGTCTATTCAAAACTTCAAAAGAAGATAATAAGTCAGTGATGGTCCTAAAATAAAAAATGAAACTAACTATTCAACAACTTATGAGCTAGAAAACTTTAAATTTTTGTTAGGTATGAATATTGTATGACATTCTATTTGCAGTTAACTTAGGTAATAAGAATTTACAATAAAAAAGATATAGAGGAAATGGATTTGAACATACAGTGGTTTTTGCCAAGAAGATTACTTTTGAAATGGATATAGAATCTTCTAAGTTTTGTAAAAAAGATATTAGTCGTAGAAAGAAAAGATTTATGGGAATGTTGTTGGGCGTCTAACAATGAAGGATCTCTCTTCTCTGTCTATGCAGGACATGCACTTGCTTCTCAACACATAAGCTGCTGGAGAGAAAAGAGGTATTTCTCATTCACTCACTTTTACATATAAAAATAACTAAGTGTTTATATCTATGATTAGTTTTGTTAGTTATAAACAGAACCCTAGGTTAGCTAGATTACATTCTATATCAAATCAGAATGAAATAATAAAATCTCTTCAAGAATTGAACAATTTAATATATACGAAGATATTTTTGATTTTTGATTTAGTGTTAAAATGGTAAAGTCTTTACAATGTATTCTTTTGAAAGATAATTTCTTAAACTTTAAAAAATCTTTGAAATATGATAATTTGTTATATCTTGAGATAGATTAAATTTATTTTCGTAATTAAATATCTTAAAAAAAGTATAGGATCGAAAAATAATAAATTGATTGACATTCTTAATTATATGAAAAGAATATTTTTTTTCAAATGTATATATAACTTGTACAATAATATTAAGAATTTAAGTTTTTGAAAGGACTTTTTCAAAAGTAAATATAATAAAAGTTTATTTAAGACCAACAATACTTCAATAAATATTAAATAGATTGATTTTATCATCTATTGGAAAAATTTATTGAATTATTTTGTATAACAAAAATCACAAAAATAAATTTTAAATAAAATTATAATATATTTTAACATAAATTATTTTATTGGTAAATAAAAATATATCGTTGTTAAATTTGTTTTAAATTTCTAAAATCTTTAAACAACTCTTGAATAAACTCTAATTCATACTTTTAATATTATCTTGTAAATTTTAATTATAACTCAATCTTATATCTCAATCTTATAAAATAAGATTTATACTTATAAATATAATTTTTTTTAGTTAAACGAAACTTTCAAACACCTCTCATATAACATAGCATGACAAAGAAAAGTTAAAAAAACCTTCCAAAATTCGACCCCAAGAAATTAAATTCCAGTGTTTTTGTCGCCGAAGATACCAAATAAAGTTGGGAATTTGGTTCTCAGAATTCTGAATTCCCTACTGCTACAGTGATCCATATTAGTGTGAAAAATAGAATAGCTAGAGTCTATTTAGATAATATTTTTTAAAATATTATTTCTGAAAAGAAAAAATCTGTAGTTGAACTAACTAGATTGAATTCTTCAGTTTTACAAATTATTGTTCAATTTTAGTGGTTCAGAAACAAGTTGACATTATCTTACAATTTATAAATCAAACTGTGGTTTTCTTTTCCTGTGATTAGGTTCTCATATATGGGCTAGTGTAAATGCAAAAAAGCATTTAACAGTGGCATCAGTGTTTCTCATATTTTAATAATTTTAAGGTTTAATAGCCAATTTAGTCCTCACTTTGGTTGAAAAATCTCAATTTAGTCCCTCGTTATAAAAGTGTTTTGAATTAGTCCTAACTTTTAAAATAGTGGGTCAGATCCTTTCTGTTAAATATAAGTTAACAAAATTAATGGATGATGATGTGACACAACTTAAAGCTAACGAGGGACCAATCTAACACATCAGCTTTAAGCTGTGTCACATCATCATCCATTAATTTTGTTAACTTATATTTAACGAAAGGGACCAATCTGACCCACTATTTTAAAAGTTAGGACTAATGTAAAACATTTTTATAACGAGGGACTAAATTGAGATTTTTCAACCAAAGTGAGGACTAAATTGGTTATTAAACCTAATTTTAAAAACCAAATTAACAGTCTCCAACTCAGAAATTAAAATGTTTAGCTGAGTTAAAGTGCTGAACAATGTTTAGTGGTATGTATGATATCAATTTTAAGATTTATTATATTTTTTCTTTAATGCCTTTCAAAGTGCTCAACAATAAAATTGTTTATAATTTTTAAGGCTTGTCGGATTCTTTCAGTAGATATGTTGGTACTTAATAGAAAAAATAGATTTAATGAATTTCAAATTATGAGTCACTCGTATATCAAAGACTTAATATTATTTTTAATTGAAAATTTTAGAACAACGAGTTTAAAATTTTTTCTATATATGCTCTTCTTCCTTATCTTCTTTAATATAAAACTTCATACTCTAATTTTAAATTCCTAACCTCGTTGTCCTTATTTTCAATTCTCCATGATGAGAACTTGGATTACGTGAAGATGAGAGTTCTCTTACATTAGAAAATTAACCCACTAACTACACTTACAAGAACATGACTTCGTAACTAAAATGATCAGAATGTAGAAAATTACTACCTTTTAAATGAATTGTCTTTGAAGAATTCTTTATCCAAACACACTAAAAAAAATGGAATTTGCTATAAATAAAGTAAAAAGGAACACCATTTAATTTATCGTGTTAATTGATCAAATGTATAAGAATGTTGGATCATGATTATTCATCTTTTCTTGAGAAGTAACTGGGGTAAAGAGAGAATAATCAAATGACATTGGCCTCATTTTTTAGTTTGTCGATCAGCTCATCCACTGATGAAAGAATAACCCCTGCTTTTCTCTTGGGAGGTTCTGTGACTTCAACTATCTCCAAATCAGATTTGATTTCCACATTCAACTCCTCCGGAGTGAACTTTTTTATGGGTTTCGACTTTGCTTTCATTATGTTGGGAAGAGTCGCATACCTTGGTTGATTCAATCTCAGATCGGTGCTGCATGAAGAAAAGTCACCAAGTCATCCAGATGTTAGAGCAACACAATACGTCCAACTATGTATATCAAGATTCGTATCAAATAAGTATTTATGAAACATGTCATCTTAGGTAAACGCAAATGGATTCTTATGTCACTGCTCATTTGAATCACTTTTACTGATGTATATAGTTTACTTTTTGTGATCACACATGTTCCAAAGCATGGGTTTAACAGAAAAGAATCATCCTCACGATATTCCTCTTAAGTATTTGAATCTCAAACGAGGCATTAGTGACAGCGTTTCTATTGTATTATAGTAATGCATATACAGTAAGTTGCTAAAATGAATAATATTATTGTGCACTTCGAGTTCAATTTATTGCTGTTTCTTCAGAGGGTGCAAGGAGCAGATACCCGCCTGAAAATTCAGAAAACTTTCGACATCCTTATACTCTCAGCATGGTTGCTTGATAAGAGATAATCTTGTAAGAACAATCAAGAAACTTGATATAGTTGCATCATAGGGATGTGCATCCCAGAGAAATTTCAAGAATAGTTATGAATAGATCAAAATTTAAAGATGACACATGTAACAACTTTGTTTTGTATTTATTAGGTTTGTAATCATTCATGTATATAAATTTCCAAGGCTGAGTGCACTTTTACTCAAGCTTTACACTCAGTCTCAAAAATATTATCTCCTTCAGTATCAAGTAACTAAAAAACCAAAAATAGAAAAGGAGAAAACATAGCATTAAAAACAAATTCTACCATACTTGTGATTTCAAACACTCCCATGCTAAACAATACAGAAAATAAAACGAAAACTACAATCTTACATTTAACATGATATTCCTTCTTTTCAATCACATTAGTCAAAGAGAAAGCTTTTCTTACCAATTTAGGGAGAAGTTAGTTTATAAAAGATTGTACGATGCTTCATGATCCAATTGGTTAATTGAAATTTAGTTATGAATGAAATGAAAAGAAAATAGAAAATAAATGGGTCTTAGGTCACCACCATGTGATAAAGATAAACCCAGATGAGAGCAAGTATAGAAAGGCAAGGCTTCTTAGAAATATAGATAGGGTGGATATAATTCTTTTTAAACATAAAAGAATAAAAGAATATGACACTCACGTTATTACTGCTGGTAAGTTCAGACGCACAGTTTCTATACCATCATCAACCTCTCTGTCCACTGTGGCAACCCGTTTCTCTTTATCAAGGACAACCTACTGGAAAGCAGCAGTTAGTTATAAAATAACTTTATCAGAAGAAAGAACATTTCATATTTTAGCCTAGAAAACATTATCAAAACAGGAGCACTGAACTGCAAATTTTCTTGTGCATCTGCTACAAATCTGTTCTATGTGCCTATATAACGAAAACTTAAGAAATTCTACCACATGAAAACTTGATTACTCTAATTCAAACCAAGCAGATGACCGGGTATCCTTCCAAGAAAATCAAGTGGCAAATAGAGAGAATTTTTCTGAAAGCAGTGGCTAAGTAACTTGATCAATAATTTTTGTTACAAAATAGTTTTACACAAGAAACAACAATGACCAAATTCTAAACTACTTTTGATAGAACAATTGAGGTAAAAGGATGTCACAAGGTCTGATCTTACAAGGAATCTGGGATAAGTTCAATCAATGTTCAAGAATATTGAAGAGGTAACAAGAAACATATTTCAGATTCAGTAGAACACTCTCGTAATCGAGTTTGACAAAAGAGCATGATTCCTAAAACCATCTATGATACCTGTGTGGTTGAGGAATTACTATTAATACCCTTCGGTAGAAAACATTAAAACACATACATATACCCATAACCATAAGAGCTTCAGTTCCCCGTCTATTTTTTTTTCCAAGATAATATCTTAGATTAAGGCTTCCCCAAACCATGGTTTTTGGAAAAGCTACTACTAAGTTCTTCGTTCTAAGTTGGAGCTTTCCCACAAACCACTACTATCTGGGGTGGGGACAGAACCAAGCATGCTATTAGTGGTTGGTTTGCCATATACACATACCCAATTTAACATGTCATGTATATACCCATCCTAAAATAAAATGAACAAAGGAAGTCCTATACTAACGCCTAATGACTTCACAAAGGCATCAATAACCCTATTCTAGATGGACAGGGCAGTGATAAATAGTAGGAAAAAAAAATGAGAAAACCCAATCAACGTCACTGCATTTGAAGGAACCCATTTGGTGTTCAAAGAAAAGCATTTAGCTTTGACCAAATCGGGAATAATGGAGGAGAGAAACAGTAAAATAATCTGAATACAGTGCATTAAGATGACATGTAACTTAAGCACATCATAGATAAGTCATGAAGACATTGTTTACTAATTATGCAAATGATAAAATGGACAACGCTAACCTTTGAAGCAAAAGTCCCTTGAGGCCAGTTGAGGAGTCCTGCTACCATCTGCCCGGTCTGATTGCAATCATCATCAATAGCCTGTAAAAAAATAGCAAGAACACTTTATAGAGAACAACACAAGTTGAAGCACCAATTTCTACTTATCCCCAGAACACCCGCACAAACAAAAACCTGAATTTCCACAAATACAAGAAAGGATAACAGTAGTAGTAATACCTGCTTGCCAAGGATGAGAAGATCGGGTTTCTCAATCTCCACGAGCTTTCTGAAGATTTTGGCAACCGAAAGAGGGAACAGGGAAGCAGTGGACTCGACGTGGATGCCTCTGTTGGCTCCCATGGCAAGACCCGTTCGGAGAGTATCTACGCATTGAGAGGGCCCGATGCTGACAGCGACAACCTCGGAGGCCAAGCCAGACTCTCTGATGCGAAGGGCCTCCTCCAGGGCGATCTCGCAGAAGGGGTTCATCGACATTTTCACGTTCTGGGTCACCACCCCCGTCTGCAAAGCGGCGTCGTGTTGAGCCAAATTGGGACGGAGAGAGAAAAAAAAAAGGTGAGTTTGTGAGTGAGTTTCTTACCTTGTCGGGCTTGACCCTGATTTTGACGGCGTAATCGACCACTCGCTTGACGGCTACCATTATCTTCATTGTGATTGGTTGAAGATGGGGTGTGTGTTTAGGTGTGGAGATGGAAACGATATACGGAAGAAGGAGAGTGCATGTGCTCTGTTTGCTGTACCAACTGCAAACTAAAAAACAACACAGTTTAATCAGAGATAAACACCAACACTGTTAAAGCTGCTGTTTTAGACGTTACTTTTCAAAGTAAGTAGGGTTTTGCCTATTTTCACAGTAAAAAAAAATACATTTATTATTATTAGTATTTTAATGATAATATAAAAAAAAAGTAGTATGTGCATTATTTTCTCTTAGGATAACTAGAATATTATCAGAATAGAATTAGTAGGTAATCTAAATATGTAAAATAGATCATATTTATTTATAATGTAATTTGACTAGAATAATAAAAACAAACATTTTTCAATTTATAAAATTAAAAAAACAAGTATTTTGTCTCATAACATAAACATCAATCTTCAGTTGAACTTAATGTTTTATCCAAAAAGACTATTGAGTCATGAGAAAGGAATAACTATGGTATGTTAAAATTTAAAATTAAAAAGAGATTGATTAAAGTTATAATAATTTATGATGATGATGAATTACTAGACATTTAGAATATTGTAATATGTTTGGGTCGAAAGGATAGACGTGTAGAAGAAGTTGGTGGCGCTGCAATTGATCTTATCCAAGGTTTTAGCTTAGCGCTTATCTCACTCAACACGACAAACATGACCTGGCTCTCCATCTCTATCCCATGCCTTTTAATAACAAGGTTATTAAAGGAGAAATTTGTTGGAAGAAGAAGAGAGGTTTGGGCAGAATTTAATTTTTTAATATACTCTGAAATGAATCCAGAATATATTTTATTTTAATCATTCTAAAATGTATATTTTAAAACGAATTTCTAAATTTAGAAACATATTTTGTAATCTATATATTTTTAATTATATTCTGAATTATACGATCAGATAAGAATTTTCGGATTCAAAAAGAAAATTAGAAAATTTTTGAATGCATTTGAAGTGTATTTTCAAATTTGAAAAAAATACTTTTCAAAATATACATTGCATAATGAATAAAAAAAATAAAATTAAGGTGCATAGATAATTTTTAGTTTTTATTATAATTTTAATGAGAACAGGGGTTTATAAATTTTATAAACAAAACAGGTGCAACAAGAAAAAAAATGCCATTTGTGTATTGCACAACACAACAATTTGTAGTCGTTACATAAAGGTGCGTTCCAAAGACAAAAAGGGTGGGGATGGGCATTTTCTTCCAACACCTCCATGTATTTCTCCCTATACCCCTAAATTAATAAAATTCTATTTTTATCTTTTTTGGATTATAAAATATGGGGATCAATTTTAACTTTCAAACAAAGTCAGTTTTTTTTTTAAAAGAAAATGTTAGACACTGTACAATCTAAAACTAAAAATAACTTCTAAATAATATAATTTATAGTGAAAAATAACTTTCGAATTATACTATCCAAAAGCTTTGTTTTTTTTAAAAAAAATTGAATTATATAATTTAGAAACTAATTTTTTTTTTTAAATTAACTCATGAATTATATAATCCAAAATTCGTTTTGTACTTTTGGAATATGAAATTCAAAAAGGATAAAATGGAAAGTTTCTTTAATATAGGTGCAGAAGAATGATATGTAGGTGCAGGAAGAAACGGATGTGTGAATACAATTAAAAAGAAAGGCCTGTGAAGCCCAAACCCTGAGCTGAATAAATGTGAACAACAAAGAAAATAACGAAATTATGAAAGGATGTTTCTTCCTACATCTATCAAATTTCTTGGTGCAACACATTATAGGCTTTAGGAAATTTTGATCCGAAGTAAAGGAGAGATGAATGTCTTCAGAAAAAAAATATTTTAATTTTCTAACTTAAAAATAAACAGGTGTAATTCTCTTAACTTAAATATATTAACTTCCATTTAAGTAATGTTAAATGACATTTGAAATTGACATTTTAATTAAAGTGTGTCAAAATATGTAATCAAAATGTCAATCTAAAATATTTATTAACAAATAAAAAATTAATATATAATTAAATTAAAAGGATTATATTTTTTTTAATTTGAAAATTAAATTATTAAAAAATTTCATTGAAATAACTTTTAATTTTATATAAAAATTCATAGACTAAACTAATATTTAATCTATTTTATTTTGCATGTCACAGTGTCGGAGTCTTTCCACACCTGCCGTTGTCACACCAAAAAAGGTTGTTTTAGGAACGTGTCCAAATTACTTAAAGAAAGTTTTAGGAAGCGTGTATAGGCGATTCTAAGAATTATTTTTCGTATGCATTGTTGTTTTTGGTAGAATATTCTTATACACTAAGTGAAATTTCTGACAGAGAAAAAGAAAAGGCAGGTGGAATTGAGAGAAAATGATATCAAATCTTGCACCCACTGTGTGGTCTTATTCGAAGAACATTTTTTAAAAATAAATTTACACAGGGAAGAAAAAATGTTGAGCTGATTTAAAAAACACAAGACAGTGAGGCCCCATGGCATAGAAGATTATCTTTTATCTTTTTGGGGATTACCTTCTTTAAACTTTTGGTTGTGTTTTTTCTCCCTTCCCTTTTTGACAAAGATGTAGCATCTCACGGGTTCCTGAAATGTGCAGCAGATCTTGTAGCTCTGCCCATGCTTACGTGCACATGGTCTTCAAACAGACCACGATTTTGGGGGACTCTATTATCAGAAAAACATAGCAGAGGATGCTTTGGACATAGAGTAAAACAAGAGGTAAAACTTCGTATCAATGTTTTAATTTTTCCCTCTCATCAACCTTCAGAAATTACTATGTGCAGACAAATATTTGGTAGGGCAAAATCATAACTACAACGATGATTGATGAACTACTACCACCAATAAATTTGGATGTTCCTTCATTACTTAATATAATATTTCAACCGCAAATTAATGATTGATTCTTACAAGCTGGAAACAGATGAAACTGTGGAACAAAAACCATCACCAAACCAACCAAATATGACCAAACTTATCTTTCCATCCACCAGCATTACAACACACACTGTGTACAAAAATATAATTTTGGTGGGTGAATATTATTTATCAATGAAAAAGGACTCCCACCCTCCTCCTCCTATTAAAATAAACCTTGGGACACCTTCATCTATCTACTTCATATTCAACCTTGGATTCTCCATTTTGGTAATTGCTCCACTTTAATTTCCATTACTTTTACTTCTTTTTCTACCATTACTTTTACTTCAGACCCATATTTCCTTATTTCTCTTTTTCTTATGACATCTTTGTATTTCAATTTGATTTCTTTTGCATTTCAATTAGGTTTACATAACTGATTTTTTTTAAGGTAATATTAACATAGTTGCTATTGAAATTTTTTCAAGAAAATAGCCTTTTTGAAAAGTAACAACATTGTTGCTTTTGAAGAATTAATGTCCAGTTACCTTAAACGCAACTAAGCACAAACGTGCACTTAATCGATCCAAAGTGGAAAAATATTTTCTTTAGAAAGCTATTCTGTGATGATTTCTGCAATGATGCTCATTATCATATCTCCTTGTCATTTGAAGCAACCAGACCGAACCACAACACGAAGCCATTTTATACACTCAGAAACATACAAATACAGCAATAATGGTTTCAAGTTAAAATTAAATGCAATTGAATATTTGTGTGTCATACAATCCTATGACCTGTTCATCATCTAACATAGTAACATCTCTATCTCAGAAAAAAAAAAGAAAAAGTAAAGACCTAAGAAACTTGCAAGTTGCAAACATAATGGAAAGAGGGAAGGGAAAAGAGAAATTTCAGGGTTCCAAAGAAACGGGTTGCACAGAACTCCTGGATCTACTTCCATGTCCGAAGGAAAAGAATGATCTCTTGACTCTATTGCTACCACTACCACTGCAGCCTTCGGTGGTGCTGACTTCATTGACTTGCCTGTTCTGCAGCCTCAGAGCTTCTTGAACTGCTAAATAGAACTGTCTATCCCCTGATGAGTCCATGGAGAAAGACCTTCTGATTGGTTGCACTGAGAACTGGTTATCTTTTGCTCTAATGTCAATACACTCATCTCCCATGCTCGTCACTTTATGCAGTTTCATTGCTTTCTTCTGCTCATTTCCTTGTTCCAATTTCCTTGGCGTACAAGAACTAATAAGAGATGTTGGTGATGGTAACTCCAAACCATTTCCTCTCTCTCGCAAATTTTGGCTTCTATCGTGGATATTACCCAATTCAATTACAACAAAATCTTCATCTCTTCCTATGTGGTTTTCCCTTGGTGGAGTTTGATCCGGAGGGGAAGAAGACCTTAGTGCAAGAAGCTGCTCAACGTGGAATCTGCTTGTCAAGGAAATGCTTGTTCTACACAGAGGACAATTGGCATTGCTCTGAAGCCAAACATCTATGCAATCAATGTGAAACACATGACTGCAATTTGGTATAATCCTGAGCTTCTCATCTTCTTGAAACTCATTCAAGCAAACAGCACATTCTCCAGATTCTCTATCATCCCCCTGTGTCTTGTATTGAATCACAGGGATTAACCGGATCATTGCCTCATCCAGTCCACGAGCTTCTGTGCCTGGTGAGTACATGGGTGATGGATCTTCACGCCTTCTAGATGGAGAAAAACGTCTTAGAATATCAATTCTGTGCCAATTGAGGCAGCATTTGATCACAAAGATGTAGTAGCTCACAAGCAAGAAAGCCGTGGCCATTATTCCTATTATGGCAATTGCGATTATGGGAAAACTGGTGCTAGAAGAATGCTGATGAGGATGAAAGAACGAACCCCCTGGACTTGTGACCGGAGAAAGTGCTTCCGATTGTGACACATGTTGTGAGACATAAATCAAGTATCTTCTGCTTGCAAGATCCATCCCAGATGTCAAAGACAAAAATGCAGACCAATTGGTTCTCTCAGATCTTGAACATAAGCAAAAGACATGAATAGAATGACTCCCCAATGTAAGAGTTTAGGTTGAAAATAAATATCAGCTGTTTGAAATCCAAAGCTTGTGTACTGTGTACTACTTGAGGTAAGCTATGATTGTTATCAAGTAGAATATATGGGAGTGAACAGAGTTAACGAGTGAAGTACTCGGCTTTTAAGTTGTCATCAAATAGGGAGAAAAAACTAGTTTTGAAAAAAGATGGCTGAGGAGAGAATTGAAAGCAGATTCAAGACTATTAAACCAATGAAAACTGGAGGAGTATGGAGAAGGGAGAAGATAGCAAAGCTAGATGGTGTTTAAATGAGGGTGGTGTGGTGGGGGTGAGGTGGACAATACATTAAGGTCTTGAAATTCAATGAAAATGTTGACAAAAACCTGTTTTCTTTATTGAGGTTGGAGGGTGGAGTCTTAGCTCAGACTACGGAGTTGGTGAATTTCTCAGAGGTTCCCAGAGAGTTAGGCTAGAAAATTGTTCAAGTGTCTTGGACACTGCTCCTATTATATTTTACGTTACAGCAGCGTATGAACAATTTAAAAATTAGAGACCTTAAACAGTGTATGACGGTCATGAACAGTGATAGCACCATGTGTTTAATGCCATAAGCATCCTATCATAAATGATTGAATAGTTTAAATATTTCAGATTTGTATATGTACAAGCAATAGTTGTACTCTATTTTCATCATAATCAATGAAGGAGCCTACCAAAAAAACTTGTTGAGTCCTTAAAAGAGACCACTAATTTGACATGGAATAAAAAACAGTACTTTTTTCTCGTTCCTTTTTATACTACATTTTTTTCTAATATTCTCAAACTTCAATAATACACACTGAACAGACTTTCTAAATCATGTGTTCTACCTTGATGCAGATAGATCATAATTACCTAGAAATACTGCACACATATAATCCTTTTAGAAGAAATTTGAATTGATATGGATAACTTTTATATATATATATATATATTATGGTATCAGTACGAATAGGTGCACTACATACTTAAATGTGCACATATTGTATGTTGACAGTTTCATGGTAATTAATGTGTTGGGCTGAAAATCAACTTCAGAATTTCCTGGCCATTCTTTTGAAAAAAGTGGTTGTCCCTACAGGAGAAAAGAAACCTTGGAACAGAAAATTTTTATCAGAACGTTAGTGATAATTGTTCTTTACATTTAATCAATCATTCACAGGTTATTAATCCAAAAGGACAAAATGATCATTAACACACCAACATCGGTGGAGTTCAACTGAGCAAGGTACAAAAGAAAGAAAATCTGCTTACTGGTTTTGTTTGGTAACTAGATAGGAAATAAAAGTTAATTTTTTTTCTTTTTCCTAGTAAGCAAAGCAGACATAAATAAGGTTAATGAAGAAAAAAGGGGTAAATTTTTTTTCAACAAATTAAATGATAATGAATGATAAAGAAAAGGTGTGAGACAGGCACCCCCACATGCAGCCCACCATATGAGTCCTTAATCAAAGGGCTGACCGTTGAGGGAAGATGTTGACTGTCCGCCTATCTTATTTGAAAAGCTTTGGGCAGAGGAAGTGTGGCAGTGGTCTAACGTTAGGGAAAAATTTTAGGTGGGTCCTGAATTCCTGATGCAGTGGCTTATGGCAAAGTCAAATATATGTGCAGTGTTGTTGTGTTGGATATATCAAAAGTTTCAGAACCGACACATATTCACATTTGGCTTCTTCAGAAGCAGTGGAAAGAGATTGAGCAAATGAAAGAAAAAAAACAGACAAGGTTTCCCTTTTGCTTTCCCACTTTCAAAAAGTGTTTCACACATTAGTCAAAGATTTTAGCCTATGCGCCTTGTGGCATCTGCCAGAAGAAACTTCCCCCACCACTTTTCCTCAAATTTTCATTAACCCATCGTTTCAAAATCTCATCCTCTCTCTCCAAACTTATCAAAAATCTTCCTTTGTCCTCCCCTCATCATCATCTGCGTTCATATTGAGGAGAGTTCTTCTCATCCAATACTGAATAATATATAATTCCTTCATCGAGAAGTCGCAGACAGCAAGAGCCCGTGTGTAGTGGTGACTTCAGATACTCTTGTGAATTTCTAGGTTGAATGTAACATATGATCTAACTTTTGTTGGTTTGTATATTTCGTTTTCACATTTAAAATTGTAACTGAAAGTCAAGCTTGGTCTCGAAGCTTGTTGACTCAGGTTATATTATTGTGATGAAATACTTTTGGTCATTTAATATGATGGGAGCACATGTGTCCCTGTTGTTGAGCATATACCTGCAGCTAGTTAATGTTTCCATGGTTGCAGTGAAATATTGGACCACTATGCTGAGGGAAAATAATACAGACAGTAACATTTGCGTGAGGGAAAAGAGGCACATGGATATGGCATGGAAGCAACAGCTGTTATTAGACAGTTTACTTGGGAAAAGAGCTCACACACGCAAAGTTTTTCTAAAAAAATCCTTAAATTTTCACAATTATTGTCTCTTTTCCGTCACTTCACCGCGCTACTGGGTTATGCTTAATGTCACTTCTCTTTTTGGGTGGAGGAATGACGCTGTTCATTTCTACTGCCCTACAAATTTCTTCTCTTCTTTATTCTACACACATAAACTTGCAGAGAAATGCATGTGTTTGAACTTCTAGTATCGTCCCAAGTTAGAAAATTTGACACAAATTACACTAACTTCGAGATAATCATTTTAGCAACATTTCATATTCGTAAGAACTGGGATAACCGTGATTTTTGGTATCCATCTGGCCTTACAAGAATACATGTTAACCTATCAATCCAATTTTAAATTTTGAATCATACAAATATAAAATAGTTTTTATTTTAAAAATGTACTTTTTTAGTGATTAAATAAAGCATTCATTAGAATGTTTGTCTTGAAAAACTTATATCAAAATAAAAGTTACAAAAAGATAAAGTCTAGAAATATAAATTAAGGTCTCAATTATAAAAAAATGGTAACTATTTTTATCATTATACGATGGACATGACATGAGTTAAGTTTTTTTTTGTTTTTGTTTTTTTAAATTAAGGTCTTATATGAAATTTATTGGTAGTCAGTTTTTTTTTTTCGTTTTGAGAGGAAACATCAGTGGTTAGTCATTTTAAAATATTTAAAGTTCGCTGAAAACGTGTTAAATTATAAATTGTATTTCCCAAATATAACGTTACACAAAAAGAAAAAACTAAATAATAAAGACGTGTTCATGTAAACATCAAAACGTCAACACTGATTGTGTATAAAAAAACATCAATTAATATAAAAAAATATTCAAATAATATTGTATTTTTCTCAAGTAACTTCCTTAACACAACCAAAAAATAAATAAATACATACTAGAATACGTGAACTACAAGCGTGCCTTGTCATCAATAAATACTTTTTTTTCGAACGCATTTTCTTATCTACTAATTATTTACAATATTCAGCGGACTCTATATATTTTCGGACTCATGTTCATGAGAAAGGATGACCAAATTGTGTTTCCATTAATTCATGGTTGAAAATGAAAATGTAGGAAGCTCCTATAAAAGATGCTATCCATAAAAGACGAATATATTTAGTTTCCCGTTACAGAATTACTTTAAATTTCAAATAGTAGTTATTTTATTTTTAAAAATACTTTGGCATACAATAATTTATCCATAGGTTTGAAAGACACAATTAAGGGATTCATGTCCAAATGTTGTTTTAAGTTATTTAAGGATTCAGTTCAGTGCCACAAAGATTTATGAAAAGATTAATGTTAAATGAATATTCAGAGAATATTTTTACGGATTTGAAAGTGCGTCAATTACTTCACATCCATTACTAAATTATTTAATAACCACCCAAACCAATTTTATTATTGCCTTGTCGTCAAAATCAATCTATAAATTTTACATTTAAGATTTGAAATAATTTAAGATGGATCCTTGAAAGAAAGAAAAATGTCTGAAAAAAAATGGCAAATCACTCAAGAAAATAGCAATTTTTTTCTATCTATCTGTTAGATTTTTTTAACTGAAATTTATCGCATGATTGCATGGAACATGTCAAATCAACAACCATCTTAGTTTCTTAGTGGGGAAATCTCCATTATAGAACGCAATGTTCTTGTGTTTCACATTATTAGTTTTGTTTAAACAAAAGGAAGAAAAATATATATTTGTTATTTTTAGGGTTAAAGACATTACTGAACTCACTTGGTTTCCAATGTGCACGTGTCTTCACGTGTTCTTCTGACCATACAAGGAAAATAGTTCCCTTCCTTTTAAGATCTCTGCCACTCTGTACCTTTTTAAATCCACATGAGAAAATACAAACTTTTGCATGCATGACTTAGTTTAATTTTTTTATGTAACTCACTCTGCATATAATTGTTTATTTTTTTTATTAGTCAACATAAATTACTTTACTTACACTTGTATTTTCTTTTGGAAAATTCTTAAAATTAATCTTTCATTTAAGTAGAAAAAAGTTAAATGGAGATCGGTTTAATTATACATCTAATTATATTTAGTAAAATAAAATAAGTTAATTGATTCTATCTAACTTTAAAGTTAACTTTTTGTTTTCACGTCAAAGGAATAAGAAAATAAAGTGATATTTTTTAATAGAAATTGTAATTTATATTAATGATGAAATGAAAGCAAATAAACCAGAGTAAAAAAAACTATAAAGTTTTGCATTTGACTAATTAATTATCCCATCATGAAACATTCTCAAGTTTGTATAGACAAAAGTTTAAGCAACTAATCACTTCCTCCCTAATTTGAATCATTTATGGTCTTCCAATATGTATGATCTGGTCAAATCCCAAAATGAGTTGAATATCTTAAATATATTTTAACTTTCACTTCAAAATCTAATACTTTATCCCTTAAATAAAATATATTTCTTCTTCTAAAGTCTATTCCCATCAATTCACAAAATAAAAAACTTCCTAATCAATCTTGATTTTAAGAGTAGAAAATCTAGATCTTGGCTCAATTATCAATTGGACTCAATTACTACCTCATGTCCCATCTCAGGTTATTGACTTGGTCAAAGTCATTGTGTTCAATATTTCTTCAGTTAAAGAAAGGTATTCTTATGATTGAAAACTGTGAAAATAATGTTTTTTTTAAGTTATTGACGGTGTTTTCATCATAAAAAATAATCAAAAGGATTTAACCAACTTGTTGTTTTATATTTACATCACAACTTATAATACTAATTAATCTTAATTTATTATATAATATATTAGGATATGGAAGGAATTATAATATAAACTTTAATTTATTTTTTAAGTACATTATTTTTAAAATATTTTACATTGATTATATTATAAATAATATTTTTATTTTATTGTTGATATTTTAAAAAATATTTTATCATTAATATCAATTTTTTTAAGATCTAAAATATTGAATTTTAAATTATGTCAGTATATTTCAATGATATTTTTTTTATAAATTTAAATTTTAAATTTTAAATATTAAAGTAGTGAGTTTGTAATGTAATTTAATCCTATAATTTTAAACATTATTTTTTTTCTACCATGAAGAGACCTTCAATTTCTAAATTAGTGCTATGAAGAAATTTTTATAACTAGGACCATATATAAGGTTATGAGTTTAACCACCAAAGTCTAATAAGATATAAAATTTAAAACTATGAATTATAAAAGTAAAAGAGATTTTTTTTATCTTAAAAATATAAACAATTAAATAAAATATTAATTAATTAAAATGTAATTTTTCAGAGATCCGAGAATCAAATAAAAAATTAATTAAAGTATAGATCTTATAAAATATCATTATAGTAAAAGTTATACAAAGATCTTAAAAGAAACTAAAAAATAAAGACTTGCAAAGGAGATAGATAGTTTAGAATGTTTCTTTAATATTTTAAAATAAATCTTAAAAATGAAAGTCGAATTATTAAATCAAATATTATAACGTAAAAGAAATTATGTTACAAGTCTATAAAGTTCTTAAACGCTGCCAGAGTAAACCTTTAAGGTTAATTAGTGAAAATATATGTAATGTGTGTTGTTTTTTTCATGATACCAAAAAAGTAATAATAATATTATTATTAAAATTAAAAAAAAATTAATAATTTTAATAATTTCATTATAAATATTTTTTATTATTTTTGTAAGTAATTTTATTATAAATAGGTATTTTAGTTTAAAAAATAGTTAAATTAAAAATAAAATAAAAAGGTCGAATAAAATTGACAGAATAATTAATTTAATTTGTAATAATATTTAAAATATAAAAATAAAAATAATATATATGATTTATTAACTTTATTCAGATTATATATCATAATTATGAAACATATATTTGATAGTTAAGATGCAACACAAAAATTGGCAACCAATAGACATTTTTATGTAAATTTAAACAAGACAGTAATTAAATCATATCCCTTACAAATTAACGTATATCTTGATAACTATTTTTTATATGGCTGAACTAAAACAAAATATTGTCAAGTGCAAATAAAATAAAACACAAATTTTACAATGTAACAAGTAAGCAAAACATTATAAACTTATAATAAACGACAAAGAATTTTTATTTTTATTTTTTTCAAATTACATTTGTAGTCGCGTTGTATCTCCACCTTTACTATCTGTTACCAATATTTTCATACTCTTTTTTGAAAGACCTTCAACATGCTATGCATAATTGTCAATTGAATAAATTGTCCACATATAATAATATATATTATTATTAACATAAATCTTCTAAAAAATTTAAATTATTTGTAATTTTTCAGTTAAATATAAAAAAAACTTTTTAAGACTAATCAATTATTAAATTTTAGAAAAATAGATCAAAGTTCTGATACAAAATTTTAGAAAAAAAAAAAAAAGAACAAACAGTGATAATAAAGTTCCCTTAAAATGAATTCAACCATGGCCATGGAACTGGTATATATATGTATATATGATTTATGGTCTAAGATATTTCATGATAGATATTACAGTTTCCATCACCTTCCCCAACTCAAATGATTTTTTGGCCTTCACCCACACTTCTGCTCTAAATGCAGACTCAACAAATGTGTTCTGAGTTCCATAAATGTTAGTCATGGAGGTTTGTTCGAGATACCCTCCCTCCAGTACTAGACATTTGACTTTCATCATTACCATAATCACATAACCATTTATGGTAATATCCGTACTTTTATATATATTTCTATTTATCAGACTCGCTGAAGAAAACATATTTTTAATAAAGAAAAATTTGAAAAAAAGAAAAACATATATTTTTAATGAAGGAAATTTTGAAAAAAAAAACATTTTGCTTCTAGTTTACCTTCTTTATGTTTTATCCAAGAACACACCACTCCAATATTTCAATATACAAATAAATTTTAAAATTTAAAAGTTATTAAAAAGAACTTTATTAAGTTTAAAATAAATTTGAAATTAAAATTGAAGGCAAATGTTACCCTGATATCTCAGCATTGTTTGAAAGCAAAAGGAATGGTGTCGAGCCCAATTTTGTAGATCATGCCAAAAAATTGTGGCCAATCACTTTATTGGGCCTATATCCGTATTGTAAGCTATGTGGTAAGAATGAGATTCGAGTCTATGTGAGTCCACTCGATAAATTCATATATACATTTTAAGATTAGTGCCATTTATCGACAACAAAATATTCTTATTTTTGCAAAAGTGACCGTCATATATATTGAACTTGTTTAGCTCCTTTTTATGCTTCAAGGACTCTAAAAAGGCTTGTTCTTATTCACTGAACACCTCTGCGAATAGTAAATTTGTTCCGAATCATATTAATCAAGATATTCACCAACTTTAGACACTTCTACTTTCCAACGTACAACATTTTGTCTTTTCCTTTAAATAAGAAATAAAAAACTCTTTTAAATTCAGTGTTAATTCTTTTTTATTCTGTTATATGGATTTGGACATATTCCAGATTATGGCCCAGGTAATTTTTAAGGTTCTTTAAATTTGGTGAAACTGCTACTGATCTCACACCCAGCACCCTGAATCAATCAATTTGAAAATAAAATCTTATTGTAATACCGATGAGTCTAACTTCATTTATACATGGTTCAATTGTTGCTCTTCTTTCATTTCAATCAATAACTTGTAAATCATATTCTGATTCTTGCACCATTTATAGAGAATCTCATTCAATCCCTACAATTACTTCCAAGAAGACAACCCAGCCTCAAGATTCCCCATCCTTATAGTGCTCTTCAACATTCATTTGCATTAAGAAATTTTAATATTAATAAATTCATAATTCTACAGTATTTTTCTAGAACCAGGTTCTTTCTAGAAGAAAAAAAAAAATCATCTTACAATAGGAAACCTAGTTCCTTCTGCAGAAAAAAAAATGTGGTGGGTACTGTGTCAGAAATTATAATTATATATGCTCTGAGATCATTAGAATATCGATTACCTAAGTAAGCATAAATAAGCAATCTGACTTCAGAAAATGGTAGCACTGAGCAACACAAGTACTAAAGACCTTGCCACGTTTGACCCTTTCAACCAAGTTGCATAAAATTGATGAAGGTGGGGTTACCTTTACTTTTAATTATTGCAATATTGGTTTCAATATTTTTGTGAGCCACAAAGTGGTATTTGTTTGCTTGTAAAATGAATTCCCGAACAACGATGGGTAAAAGGCATTTAAAAGAGATAATGCTACTTGAATGAAAAAAGAATTTCAAAACTTTGCAAAGCCACCACCTTGACCATCCAAATACAATGGACACAAAACTTTTCAACATCGGTCATTGGTTTCAATAGCAGAAACTTCTTATCGTCACGTGCCAACAATTCTCATGTGGCCTAATCAAATAAAGTCTCTGCACTATGTGTACATTTTTTCAACCGTATATAAGACCACAAATCTCCTCCTGCCTTACCATGCATGCAAAAGAACAAAAACCAAACCATGGATGAGGAAGGATCAAGGGGAAAAACCAAGGACGAGCCTGGAGATGTCCGTTACCGGGGAGTTCGCCGGCGGCCCTGGGGGAAGTTCGCCGCGGAGATTCGAGACTCCACCAGGCAAGGCCAAAGGGTGTGGCTGGGAACTTTCAACACGGCGGAGGAAGCAGCCAGAGCCTATGATAGAGCTGCTTATGCCATGAGAGGTCCATTCGCAATCCTGAACTTCCCTGAGGAGTACCCTATGACTGCTGGTGGTGCCACTAATGCCGCCACTCATTCCTCTGTTGCTTCGTCGTCCTCTTCCTCTTCCTCCAGGCATGCAAATGTGGAAGCCAGAGGAAGAAGTGACCAAGGAAGACAAGTGTTTGAGTTCGAGTACTTAGACGACAAATTGTTGGAGGAGCTTCTAGACTTTGAAGACAAAAAGAAAAGGGGCCCCTGAAAAGGAACAACCACCATATATACTACGTACTGTATCAAACTATGTCTTTTCATATTTTCTGTGAGTTCGTATTAACTTCCTTCTAGTAAATTTAAACACATGATTACATGTCCCACAAATGCTTCCAACCATAGTATAATTTCTCTGTCAAGAAGTTACCATTCCAACGATAATGTTTTTGGAGACAATGCTACTGGTTCTAGTAGCACCAATTATGCATGTATGTCTAATATTTAGTAAGAGGTATCAAATGGAGATAAAGTATATCCATCCCCCGTCAAGTTTCTCGATGATGCTTAATTTCACACATCTATGCGCACAAAAGAGAATTTAATCATTGTTTATTACGTATGTAAAAGTAGGCCAGGATCTACTTGTAAATAATTAGTACAAAATAAATACTCATGATATATATATATATATATATATAATATGTCATTAGATTTCATTTTCAGAGAGAAATAACAAATTTTATTCATAATGACAAAGAATCACACTAAGTAATTTAAGCTATATATTGGTTACCTGAGCAACACTCAAGCTATTCGTTCATATATGCTAGAATACTTAGATATGTATATAACTAATATAGACTATATATAATGCATTCGCAAAAACTCCAGAAAATCTGATAGTTCTACTTTGAATCAATATGAGCAAAAACATATTTTTTAAATTTAGTTTGAACGTAGCACCATGATTTGAATTCAACATTTTCAGTTATTTTCCACTGAAGGTTGACTAATCTTGAATACAACCTCATTAATGTGAACCAAACAACAAAAACAGAATTTTGCATTTTTTTTTCTTTTTTACAATTTCCCATATGTTTCCACAAATAAGATGCACAATCAATAGCAAAATGATTAGACAAACACCACCATTTATATCATTCTTTCACACCATATAAAAGAGCAATCAAAGTAGTAGGTGAATTGCATATTCAACCACCAAAAAAATCAGCAAGTCGGTTAATCTTCAATAGAAATATAATACTCATTTTATCACTCATTTGAATTCTGTTAAGTAACACCATTCAAATAAATACAGTAATATTGGACAATGGTTTGTATAGCTCCCCCACAACTTCTAAAGTCAATGACTGAAAAAGAAAAATCAAGGATTTCTTGTTCATATATATAAAACATTAGACTTTAGTAATTTTACATAAGATTTTATTAGATCGTGTAACTTCTTATCATCAAGATTGTTCACGTCAATTTCTTTTAAAATTAAACATCAATAAAAATGTGATAAAATATTTTTTTATTAAATATTTTTTTAAATATCGTATTATGTTAATTTTTATTTATATATATGTTTAAATAATTTTCTATTAATATAACAAATTTTATATATATCCTCTATCATAAAACAACTTTCAAATTTTAAAAAACTATAATCCAATAAAAGAAATATCTAATCATATTATATTTATTAAAAGTTACACTCCAGGTAGGAAAAGTGTTTAGTAGTCGGTCAACCTGTAAATCGATACTGTCTTGTCTGTTTGTTAAAGTAATTTACCAGTAGGAATCGGATTACAATCAAATCTCATTATCGTGTAACAGAGATAGCCAAATCCATTTACTATTAATTCTAAGAATTTCCTTGCGGTTTATATAATATCACTATATATATATATACCTCGATATTCGGCACTTGTTTTCATTTATATTGGAGAAACATTAAGATAAGAAATTTTAAAAATTAAAACGAGATAAAGAAAAATACAATTATCATCTTAGTTGAGTTCTGCAGTCAATTTGGGAAACATTTTTTCTCCTAATTAGTAGAGTTCACACATAAAGTGGGTGAATGCAGCCTGAACTGATACCATTTGGAATCAATTATAATAAATATAAGTTTCCATCTCGAACTACAATATTGTAATTACTTCAAAATTAAAATTGATTTAGATTTTAATTCCTTTAATTGGATTGAAAAAAAAAGGTTAAAATTATAATTTTAAGTTAAATTTCAATTTTTGTTTTGATCCTTTTTAAACTGATAATTAATAACTATGGTTAGAGTGACAATAAAAACAATAGTTACAAGCTATGTTTGATGAGAAATCCCAGTATAAGTGTTGGAAAGATAACAAAAATAATAATAAAAGTGGAAGTAAAACTTAGATTAATTATTTCTTATATAATTAATATTTAAAATTAAAAAAAAACACAGATTTGAAAAGAGAGAAAGTATCCTATATACAAAAATTTAACTTGAAAAAACCTTAATATGAACAAAAATTACATAAAACTTTCATTAATAATAATTAATTGGTATATCACAAATTCTATTAGAATTTTCTACAATCTTACACTTCTCCCTCAGGGTAGATTGAGGCAATTCATAATTGTTGTTCATATGTGATACGATGATAATCAAAAAGCTGATTTACTTTGAATATCCAACCTAAGGGGTCCTAACCATTGAATCTAGGTATGTCCAGTTTGATTGTGGTGGGTTGTCGATTTAGAGTTTTAGTTCAACAATTTTGCTTTCCAAAAACCATCTAAGTTTGGTGGGTAAAGCTTTAATAGCACAAATAAGAGCTTCCATGGTGGCAGCATCATTAGCTAACAATGAACTTGTCATTCTCTTAACGAAAGCACCAAATGATAGAGTTCAAAAGGAAGGAAGGTTAATAGGAAAGAAACAAAGAAGAAATAGAGAAAGGATGGGGAAATTATTTTTCATTTCCTTTCTTAGTAAAATAATCAAGCATAAATAGTCTATTATGGAAAATAATTGACTTAGTCAATGGAAAATATAAAAGATAAGATATCGGAAAATCTAATAGGATCATTGCAAAATCTATTTCTTTCCGGATTTATTATTACATTTAAGATCATTGGCATAATCTTCCATAAACTTGGGTTACTTCCTTTTTCTTTTAGGCTTCACATGCTTTTCATATTGGTATTCTAATTCATCATTTGACTTACAATCCACTTCAAATTTTTCCTTTTGTCTTTGGGTTGTCAAATTCATATTGTTCTTACAATGTCAAATACACCTTGTGAAAACCCTTCAAACTCCTAACAAATATTCATTACTTTTTAAATCGAAATGTTTCAAGACTTAGATGTAGTTTCAGACCGAGAAAGAGCGTGCTTCCAACTTCACACCTTCAAGCTAAGATGATCTAGATCCACGTATTTTCAAGATCGAGAGGGATATGCCTATAAAATACATTTTGACGCTCAAGTTAGCCAAGTGCATCAGATAACCGTCAATGTTGTAATAATAAACATAATTAATTCACCTTGTGTATTCGATTATATATCGGCCAAGGCAACTTCTACGACAAGCGTTGACTGCATTGTTCATATTAGTATGAAAATTAAAGCATCATTGATATAACTGATTAATCAAAGACTAACCAAGGTGATTAATTACATGGATAAGCAATCCAAGTAAAAGGGCTTATAAAAATTGTATAAATAACACCATACACACACGAGGTAAATTAATTATTACAACATTGATGACTATATGATGCACTTGACTAACTTAAGCGAGTGTCTTCTATAAGTATATATCCTCTCAGTCTTGAAACCAGATCCAAGTTTATAATCACACTCATTCTCAATCCCAGATCCAAGTCTTGAAATATTTTGGTTCAAAGAATATATAGTCTTTACTAAAACAAATTCGAAAGATTTTCGCATTATGTTCAATCTTATAAGAACATATATAATAACATATAATAATATATATTTAATTTGGGAAAGTGAATTGTTATAAACTAAAGTGAATTTTTATATTTGTGATTATTTTGAAAATAATAATAATATTTAAAAAGTGAGATTTTTTTTAATAATATAATAAGTGATGAGTTTTATAAAAAGAATCACAAAAAAACGTTCAAATTTCTTATTTTTACTTGATGTGATATTTAAGCATCACATTTGTATTTTCAATCATAATAATAAATAATAATATATGTAGCAATAATAAAATTAGAGAGAGCTAAGAATTTTTTTTTCTAATAATTTAATGTTCTTATGCATTATTTTGGAAATATATTATTAATGAATGTGTATATTATATGTTATATATTATATTCTTGATTAGGACAGTTAGTTAAAAGCTTATAGACTAGTAGCAACATGTTTTTTTAAAAAGAATAACAAATTAGGATATATCTAAGGAAAGTGTAGAACATTATATTTTGGCCTTTGCGGGACTATCCTAAATTTTCGTATAGCATAAGCAATTTGGGATAAATTTATGAATATTGATTGGTTTGGTTTTAGTCCGAAAAGAACAAAGGAAAAGATAAGAATCAATAACAATAACATCAACTTCACGTGTTGCAACAAGGCACGGCATCTGATAATCACAGATCTAGACACACACGTAAACTAAGTATTTTTCATTCTCATTTTAGTAAATACTTGTTTTCGAATTCCAACATTCACAATGGTTTTTTTGGGATAAAAAAAATAAATTAATTGATATTACAAAAAATATAATAAAATTAGTAAACGTTTATACATATTAATTAACTTTTTTCTTATGTATATATGATACAACCACATATAAATGAAAATGGAGGAAATATTATTAGATATTGCAACAAATAATGTGGACTAGTTGATCGGATTATATAGTCCAAAACATGTGGAGATAAATAATAAAAGAAAAGGTTTAAATATAGGTTTATTCTCTATAAAATTATTACAATTATTAAGTTATCATTTTGAACATTCTATTTTATTTTTCTAAATTTTGAAATCATTACTTTTGCTATGTGTAGAATGATGGTAAAAAACGTTTGGAAGAATTTCAATGTTTTTTTACCTCTAAGAATTACTTTATTAATACAACTGTATAACGTGAAACTCCACGATAAGAAAACACGTGTTCGTTATGAAATTTTTTATAATATATAATTTATCTAAGTCTTTTGATTTCAAATACACATGTATTTTTTAAAGTAAAAATTTAATTTAAACTTTAAAATAGTGCTTTCAAAACAGGTTATTTAACCGGTCTGACCCACTGTTAGTCACTTAATGAGTCAATCCAATTCAAATCACTTATTAGTGAGCTGAAAAAATTTAAATCTGTCTCGATCCATCATGAGTTAGTGGATTAAAGAGATTAGCTCAATGCTCATCTAGTTACAAGGTTTTTTTAAATAAATAAAAAATTTAATTTTTTTGTAATTTAAATCTAAATAAATTTCAATCTAAAATATGTTAAACTTATATAATCCAAAACAAAACAAAAAAAAAAGTAACATACAACTCAAATATAATCAAAAAGCAAGTTCAAAAAGCAAATAAATAAGTTTCTAATAATGATAATTTTTGTGTCACTTATCTATTTATAAGATCAGAGTTTTGGATTGATAAATTTATAATATTTTGCTCTCTTGAAACATCTTCTTCTTTATCCCCATCTATAATACAATAAAAAAAAGTGTTAACTAATAATATTGAAACACAAATTAATAAATAATTAAATTAAACTAGATGGGTTCCACAGATTCAATTTGAGTGAGTCGGGTTCTAAGTGAGTCGCGTTGAAAATTGGACCATATAAAAAAAATTTCATTTTTTTCAAACACAGCCCTGTCCAAACCCGTGGTGGGCTAGATTGATCTGCGGGTTCTAATCCATTTTGACAACACTACTTTAAAACATCATACTACAAGTAATGTTGTCAAAATGAGCCACTTGGTCCGATCCGGCATAGTTCACCACGGGATGACTATTTAGTGAGTCACTCCAACCCGACTCATTTATTATTGAGTTGAAAAAATTTGAATCCGATCCAGCCCACTGATGGTTAATGGGTTAAACGGGTTGACTCACGTAATTACAATTTTTTTTCAATTAAAAATATAATATTTTTTTCTAATTCAAATCTAAATAAAGGGAACATGTCTTAAATTAGATTTATGATCAATCAAACATAATATTTCATTCATAGAAGTATGTCATAAACTCTGCTCAATAAAATTTTTAATAACTTCATAGTGATTCAATTTTTTTTTTGTATAAAAATTGAATTACTAAATATAAATTTGTGGATTTTTCATGTTGTGTAATTTCTCCATACAAAAATAATTTCACATGACTCTTTGTTTCAATATTTTATAAAATGACTAACTTAATAAAAAATACTTATTTGAAAAATTAAATGGATTTGTGAGTCAATCCGACTCACCACAGGTTGAATCCGGATAAACCAGATTCTTAATGAGTTGGGTTCAAAATTGACTAGTATTGAAATTTAAAAAATTTTAACCAAACCCATGATAGGTTGAGTTGGTTCACGAGTTCTAATCTATTTTGACAACACTCACTAGAAGTATAAAAAAAAGTCAAATACTAATTTAAAATATTTTGACTAGGGTGTCTAAACATTATGTACTTTTGAGTCTATTATATAGTTACTATATGACTCACTGCGTTACTTATACACGTTATGTGAAAACTTTCTCAAATACATTATTTTATCAATCCAATAATATCCATCATGATTAAAAAAAACATCTTTCTTTACGAAAACTACTTTTAATGCTGAAAACATGTCGTTGGGTGTTGTATTAACTAACTTTGAATTCATTTTGATATTGGTTCATGTATTAATGATATGAAATGTTGAAAACTTAAGTAACTTTTACGAAAATACTTGAATATCAGTCTCTATTGCCAGCGTCCATGGCTTGACACATTTATGAATGTGTTTGGTCGAATACGACATTGTTAGTAACATGTGCCACACATAAATGGTTCCCTCTCTATGTTCTCGACTCTTCTAGATATTCTCAAATTGCGAGCCTCCTGCATTCTTCAAATTAACAGTGCATCTTACTTTTTGTTTTTCTTTTGTGGGGATACAATCTATAATCGCCATTCAAATTTAAGAAATGCGTGATTAATAATTTGAAAAAACAAATGCATTTATATCATATTGTTATGAATGAAACTCTGCATGCATTTTTTTTCCCTTTTGACAATCACTCTGGATTTTGCTCAGTCACGGAGAAACTAAAATATGCTAACTCCATATCCACTATTGCAATCTGGGCTAACAATAAGTGAAACATGACACGGTTACTATGAAATATAGAACTTTTTCTTCTTTTTATTTCTCTCCCTCTCTCTCCCCCTCCCTCTCTGTCTGTGTATGTCTATGTGTGTGTCTGTGTGAGTGTGTGTCTGTGTCTGTGTGTGATGTTATTTTAGTAAAGTTTTTAATTACAGTTATTTATGAAATTTTTGTGACAACTTTGATAATCATTTATAGAAGAGTGGTGATCCCTCCACCACCCCATCTTCTCCTTACACCTTTCAATTTTTATTTAAATTCTAAATTTATCCTTTTTACTTTTTACTTTTTCTAATTTTACTTTTTATTTTTTAAAACCCTAATCTCAATCCTCTCTTACTTTCATTTTTCCTTTCACTCTCAGCAGCAAGCCCTCATCTCTTAACGTCACTTTTTTCTCTTTCTTTTAATTTTCACTTTCGTTAACACAAAATTTGACAGAAAAAGCAGAAGATAAACTAAACTAACTATTTTTTCTTTTATTCACTTTTTATTTTGCACTCAACAAACATATTTCTCTTTCATTGCACCATTGTAAACACAGATGTAATTTTAAGCATAGATTTTCAAGTTTGGTTATTTAAAGACGGGAAAGTGGGGAAATTTTTTTTAGCAAATTATATTATGGAATCATGATACTTCAAAACTCATAAGAAGTTATAAATGTTTTAAATTTATACCATGCATAATTTGTTTTTTCTATCAAATTTTGTGTTAACGGGAGTGAAAATTAAGAGATAGAGAAAAAGTGACAGTGGGAAATAAGAGCTTGCTGTTGAGAGTGAAAGGGAAAGTGAAAGTGAGAGGGGATTGAGATTAGGGTTTTAAAAAATAAAAAGTAAAATTAATAAAAATAAAAAATAAAAATGATAAATTTAAAATTTAAAAAAAATTGGAGAGATGTAGAAAAAAGATGGGATGGTGGAGGAGCATCACTCTTTATAAAATTATCTAATTAAAATTGATAACAACTTCGGCCCATAATAAATGTATTTTAAAGTGGACCAGGGAAATAATTGAGTGTTTCATCCTACACCTCCAAGATCTCATCACCTCCAAAAATTCCACTTTTAACCTTCTGACATCTCATCATCATCCTACACCTCCAACTTTTTCAAAACTTTATTTTTAACTTTAATAAATATTTTTCCATTTTCTTTTCTTTTTTATTAAAAATAATCTTCACTACCTTGATAATAATTTAATTTAATTTATTTTAAAATTTAAATATTATTTAAAATAATTTTGTATTTTAATAATTATTAAAATATAATTTATATTATAATAATAGTTATATTAAAAACATAAAAATAAAATAATAACAATAATAAATAATAATAAAAATAAATTTGATTTAATATATTCAAATATATTAAATTATAATAAAATATTAAAATAAATTAAATAATTATTAAATTTTAAATAAAAATGAAAATTTTAAAAAGTTTATTTATATATTAAAATATATAAAATATGTTAATACTTTGCTTTTTATTTAAAATTTAATAAATATTAAACTTAAATAAAAATCATAATATAATAACTAAAATAAGAATAAAAATAAAAATAAAAACAATATTTAAAATCATATTTAATATATTTAAATATATTAAAATATTAAATTAAATTTAATAATTATTAAAACTTTAAAAAAACAAAATTTTGAAAATTTTTTTAATCGAATATAGATATCCGATAAGTTATAAATAGGATATCCATATCCGATAAAGAGTTTTTAAAATTTTATTTTATATATAAATTTTAATAATTATTTAATTTAATTTAATATTTTAATATAATTTAGTATATTTAAATATTTTATTTAATATAATTTTATTTGTTAAATAACTGTTTTAAAATTTTGTTTATTATTTAAATTTTAATAATTATTTAATTTAATTTAATATTTTAATATAATTTAATATATTTAAATATATTAAATATTTTATTTAATATAATTTACTTTTTTGTTATTATTTTTATTTTTAATTATTTTATTTTTATATTTTTAATATAATTATTATTATAACATAAATCATATTTTAATAATTATTAAAATATGAAATTATATTAAATAATATTTGAATTTTAAATTTAGTTATTATTAAGGTGATATAGAGTCTTTTTAACAAGAAAAAGAAAAAAAATAAAAATATATTTATTAAAATTAAAAATAAAATTTTTTATAAAGTTAAAGGTGTAGGATAATGATGAGATGTCAGAAGGTTAAAAGTGAAATTTTTGGAGGTGTAGGATGAGATCTTGGAGGTGTAGGACGAAACACTCGAAATAATTTGGTGTTGAAAGAATTTGGGCCTAGAAATTACATTTCAAGTAACCAATGGGCCTTTATAATAGCCGGCTACATAAAAGAAGAGTTGGAATAGATAGATGAAAAAAAATAAACAAAAATTGTTGTGGGCTATGTACATTAAAAGAAAGCAAATATGAAAATTAAATAATTAAGATAAATGAATAACAAAAAACTCAGAACAATATTGTGTACTTTATTTTAATTCATGAAAAAAAAGCCCTAGAATAACATCTTAAACTTAATAAATTAGAAAAATTAAATACGTACATATTTTTTATGTCTATAATTTTCATAATCATTATTTAGCATCGTAAACGACGGTAACTTTTTTTGTTTGCCCTAAGTCACAAAAACATGTATTATAAAAATGTTAAATATTAAGTTTGCATATTTACTTATTATTCTTCCATTAAAAGTAACTTTTATTTACATTATAATAATGATTGCAATTATTTTATTTCGTGTCTAAAATGTAAATTGTACGCTTGTCTTTTTTTACACACTATGATTGTCTTAGTTATTACGTTTATTCATTTTAAAAATTATCTTTACTGATATTGTTTTGTTATGAGTTGAAGTGCGACATGTTTTAGTATGGATAAATAATTAATGAAATCTTATTTTAAGATGCTATGATGCATGATAATTCAATTTAGGTTATGTATTCGTGCTTGATATTGTATGCTATTATTAATTAATAATATTTATTATACTTATTTATAATGTTTCTAATCTATAAACAATAATATTTTAATGATGATAATAAACTTTAATTTTTTATTTTGATAATGTTGAATATATTATTTTAATTTGGTTTTATAAATAACAATTATATGTTTATTATGTTTTAAAAAAATTTGTACAAGCTTTTTAATTTACGTATCTGATACCTATATCATATTGGTGCATAATAAAGTGATATTAATTGATTTAGCTATTTAAATAACAAAATATCTATATCAGTACCTGAATATATGAAAAGTTCTACTAAATTCTAAAATTATTTTGTTATTAAAGATCATATCGTCAGTAAATTATACTTTTTAAGGATCAAATTAGTTTTTTTATTTCCAAAAACTAAGTTGAAAATTTCTCACTTTTTTAACAATCTAATCATTTATCCAAAATAATAGCTGTAAATTTACATTGGTTTGTCACTAACAACACAAGGTCGACTATAACCAAAAGCTAATAAGGATAATTTATTTTTAAGTTTAAAAATATATTTTGGTAAACATATTTTATACGTAAATTTACTTGTACAAATGCCATTTTTTGGCATTTTGAGTTGTAACACACTTCATCTTTGTTGGATGATGGTGACCCAGCAAAGTCCTGTACATGGTACATGATAAAGCCATTTTTTAATTGATTATCTCACCTGATCTCCCTTCGCTAAACCGTCGCAACTAGACTTGAAAACAGAGGCAAAGGTGGCAGTGGTCAAGCAAAATCAATTTTGGTCGAAGCACAGTCAATTCTCTCCCAAGTGAAATCGATTCATCCAAGAAAAATTGATTCTCAGCCCAATAGAATCGAGTCTCTACTTCACAAATCAATTCTCTACTTCATAGTATCGGTTCTTTGCTAAGCAGAATCGATTATGTGTTTAACGTTTTAATTTAAGCTAATTTCAATCAATCACATTTTAGGATGGCCACCAGGTGTCTTTATGATCTGCATTTATTAGAAAAATTAATTGCAGTTTCATATGCTTTTATGACATGTATTTACTTTACTATTTTAACTTTAACTAGTGGTTTACATGAAAAATGATCATTCAACTCTAACTGTAAAAATGGTTTACAAAAGTGGTTGACAGAAAAAACAAAAACGCAGAAAGAAAAATGAAAATAACACATATTTATAGAAAAAAAAACCTTGAACGCATAAAACTGTTATATGATGATTGAAGAAATGTATTTCCTTTCTTCAAGGTTGCAAAACCAGTAAAAAAACATACAAAAAAGCAAAAATAAGTAAGATTTTAATGAAGAAAAAAAGAAACGTCCAACAGAACAAAACTTAAAAAGAAAGGAAAATAACTAGGACCTAAAGAAGAGGACAACACGAAAAAAAAAACTTTACTTTCTGAAACAAAAATGGTGATTGAAGAAGAACAAAAAATAGTTACAGAAAAAAAAATGTACGACTGAAACCGTATGAAGAAAAAAAGGAAGTGTGTGTGTTTAGGGAAAATGAGAATGAGAGAAAGGATAGATGAACCAAAGGTATGTTTATATGAAAGAAAAGTCTATTTTTAGTGTTAATGAGAGAGAAAGCTTCTGAAACACAAATGTTACAGAAAAAAAGAAGAAGCAAAACTAATGCAATTAAAATTTTAAACACAATGACAGGAACTTCAAAGATGAAATAAAGGAACTTCAAAGATAGAAAAAACAAAATGCCTTTAACATTCAAACCTGAAGAGCACAGTGATTGAAAAAACAAAAACTTGAACCCCTTGTTATTACAAGTTAAGATTAATAGAAGAACACATTCTGGTTAAATAAAAAAACATTGATGCTTAAAATAGAAATGTTGATTGTAGTAAAAAAGAAACTTAGAAAATATATTATTGATGATCAAAATTGTTAAAAACAAAAAAAAAATCATTTATAATGATTATTTTTAATGGATTAAAATTCATCAATAAAATTATAATCAGTAATATTTATTGACAACAATTTAGATTTTATCGATAATTATCAAGAAAAAAAATTTGTCGATATCAATAATTATTAAAAGAAAAATTCATTGGTAAATTTTGTCGTTATATAGATCTAGTTCCTCTTGTTTTTGTTCTCTCATTTTTTTTTTATTTTTTAGTTTTTTTTCATAGTGACTCCTACAATGAAATTGAGACTAGTTCAAGCAAGGTTCCAAATAACAATTAAAGCAATTTTTTATTTCTTCAGTATTTCATATTCACACATTGAACAAATTTCAATTTCTATGCCCAACAACCAAAGTCACCAAATCCATCTCCAACTCAATCTATTCTCCATCATCTCCATATCCACTTTTAATTTCTCTACTACCAAAGCCAAATTCTAGTCACTTGCAGATAACATATACATAATGTCACTTCAATCACCATCTTATATTCAACCTAAATAAAAAAAAAAGGATGAGGTGTGGTGGTGACTAGCTAGCGGAGGGGAAATGTTTGTGATTGTCACCAACGATGTTCTGAGGTGCAATGACAATTATGATGAGATGTGTGATGACACTTCGACGACAATCACTGTGAATGATGGTGATGATGAATTGTGGTTATTGTTGGTAGAGAGGAAATGAAGATGAAGAAGACTTAACTCTCTCGTTTCTAAATGGAGAAGACCCTAAAGGTTTCTAGGTTTCAAGAATAAGGTATTTGGGTTTGAAGAGGAAATGAAGATGAAGAGGCGTGACCACATTTCAACACCCTCATATCTACCATTTACACTCCTACTAGACTATTTTGGGCGAAAATTTTGTCAATTCTTTTCATCAATAGATTTACTTAACAACATTGATAATAAAAATTTCAATTATCAATAAATTTTATCCATAAAATTTAAGATTTGTAAATACTAACGAAAAAATTCGTCAATAATATATAGTTTTTTATCAACGAATTTTATTTGTGAATTTTTTTTTAATAAATATAGTATGTTATTGACATATTTATTGATAAACTTTTTTGTTGATAATATATTTATTGGTAATTAAAATTTCAAAGTCTGCTAATAATTTAAATTATTGATGAATTTGTTTTCGTTGATAAAATTCTATTAATAATTCTTAGAATTTTTGTATTGATATATACATAAAAATAAAATATAAAACTTTGCACTTGGAATAATGGGGAAGAAAAGAGTATTAGCGCTGGGTTTGACGGTGAGAAAATGGGATCTATAGTGAGAGAGCAAGGAAGTGACGGTGAGAGAAAGAATAGAGAAACTATGAGCATTGGGAAAAGTACGTTTAAGGTTATGAGAGAGTAAGAGCCGAGGATGAGAGGAAGAAGGGATGAGTTTGAAAGAGGGCTAGGGTTTACCAAGAAAAGATAAGTGGTGGCTTTGGAAGGAAAGGAAAAAGAGGATAATAGAAAAGTGACCTCTATCTATTAGAGTTAAGTTTCAAATGCTGCCCTTTCAATAACTCAAAATACTTTTCTTTTTCCTCTTTTTACTTAAGTTTTATTCTGTTTTTGTTTTGATATTTTAAGAATTTTTGTGATTGTGCTTTTTATGTTTCACTGATTAATATTATTTATAGATTGGGAACCTTTCGAAGTTTGAATTGGGTAACTGTTTTTCTTCTTATTCTAAATTTATTTTATTTCAACTTTTGACGACAAGTACACAGAGAAACCAATATTGAACACAAAAACGAGTTTCTCTTTTCTATTTTTTCGTTGCCAGGTTATGTTAATATATATTTATTAATTATTATAATAATAATGTTAATGGAAGAAAATTATTTATATACTTAAACATCTCCAATTATTTTTTTTAATCTAATTTTTGTTTATTTTTTTACAATCATTTCACACAATATTACTTATGATATTATTACATCAATAAAAATAGAGTATTCATTATGGATTTTTTTTATCGAATAATTGTTAGTCATTAGCATGTTTTTAGTGAATGGAGTTGAAATTATAATTTCTCTTACCCTCTCTTTTAGTTTTTCAAACTGATTTTATAACTCTCAAATGTTACCGGAAAAATTGAACTTACAATCTCTCTCATCCTCTTTTATATTTTTATCATTAAACCATCTTATAACTCTTGTTTCAATAAATTGAATAAAATTATGTTTTGGAAAAATTGCAACATTTTCACTTGAAAAAGGGAATAATCAGAACACAAACTTTATTATTAATTAAATTTAAGCAGGTCTGTTTTAATTTATCCATGTATTGAGAAGTGTTATTTCCCTAATCAATTAAGGAAATAATTTCCTTACTATAAATACATAATTATTCCATCTAATTTTCAGCTAAGTTAACAAGCAAATTTTGCTTCTTTCGGTGTCTGATACGTGACCAAGTTCCGACAATTATTTACAAAGACAAAAGTTGAATTTGGATCTGCTTGAAATAAAATATTCAATGCTATAACAGAATATGTTCATAATTCTTTGCTGAGCTGGGTAGCGGTAGCTTGTCGGATTGAGAAAAAAAAGATTATGGATACCAAGTTAAACATGTGAAGTGATCAATAAAATATATATTATGACTTTGATTGTGTCGCTCGGAGTTCTCAGTAAAATACATGTATAATGATATGAAGCATTAGAAAAAGACAAACAAAAATATTATTAATTAGATGGCCATTTAAGTCTATTCTCTCAGATAACTTTGCTTTATTTCACTTTAAAGACATTTCTCATCTAAAATAAGGTGCATTATCTTACTCTTATCATCCAAAATTTTGGACTCCTCATATGTCATGATTTTCTATCAAAAAAGCTTTCTAGTTCATTATTTATTTATAATAACAGTTAGTGTAAGAGAAGTCTTAAAATAATTAAAATGGATGGTAATTCAGACAATCCTTATAATGATACTAGCGTATAAAAAAAGTTGAGCTGAAGGTAAGTAACGCCAAGATAATTGTGGTGAGAAAATAACAACTATCAACTCAAAATTACCCCTTTAAATAATAATAATTAAAATTCTAATTTATTATATTATATAAAAAGGATTTTCTTTATATCGACATTTTTTTTAATTTTATTTGACATTTTTAAATTTTTTTTTAAATTAAATAATAAAAATCATCAACAAAATAAATGAAAACCATATATAATCAAATTGTAAAAATTATTTATATTACATTTATTTTTATAATTATAATTTTATTATTTTTTGTTATAATAAAAAAATGAACACATGGTTAAAAATAAGTAGAATAGTTATGTGATATAAGGATGAGGACGAAAATAACATAATTATCTAATTATCTCCCTAACCTATATCTTGGTATATTACGATAGTGTGTGTATATATATATAAGATTAGAATAAGATAAGTTAACAGAAAAAAATTATCCTGACGTATTGATTCCCCATTATAAATTTAAACACGATAAAACAACTTATCCTAGTAACTTGGTCAAAGAATACCAAAATAGGCAAAAGTTTGACACATGAATTTAACTGTAGCATTGCCTAGTCTCTAAGTAAACAAAGATAACACTATGAATTTGAATGCAAGTTGATGACAAAGTTGAAGATATAGTATTGAATTCAATTTTTGTTTTCCTTTGGATTTAAATAATAGAAGGCACTATTCAATAGTACATACATTATTTTTAGTATAGTTAGTTGAGTCTCGTCAATCTGTGGAAGCATAATGTTGTCTCCACCCCAATCAGATACACCTTCACGAAAAAGTGTTGTGAATAAAAACATAAATCCAGTGTTCCTAATGGATCCAACTATACATGCATAGTGGCAGAAAATCTATGATTCTCGCTTAAAATGTATGAAATAAGACTTTGCCAAGTTGCAAATTGATGAGAAAAATTTGCACCATCTCCACATAAAAACATCGACATACTCGAAGAATCGAATTTATACACTTCTATTTCAAATACAGAACCTTCTTCGAAACAAATCTTGGTCAATGTACGTTCCTAGATTGAGATAGAGAACAAATCATTATTTTCCTCAGATTTGACACTTTTTCACGCACACACTATTTATATAAGCATCTGAGGCATTCACAAACCTCACCGTACAAACTCACCACCCAGTAACGCTAACAACTACCTAGCTAGGTCAAAATAGAAAAATTCACGACGATTAAGTCCAAGAAGAAGAACATGGAGGAGAACCAGAAGGGGAAGCAGGGCAAGGAAGAAGTGCGGTACCGTGGCGTGCGGCGGCGGCCTTGGGGGAAGTACGCGGCGGAGATAAGGGATCCGTCAAAGCAAGGGTCGAGGCTGTGGTTGGGGACATTTGACACCGCTGAAGAAGCTGCTAGAGCTTATGATCGTGCAGCGTTTAACTTGAGAGGTCATCTTGCAATTCTGAATTTTCCTAGTGAGTACTATTCTCAGATAAGGGGTTCACCACCTTATCCACCTCATTTAGCACCACCATCTTCTTCCTCTTCTCATGGTGGTGGAAGCACTTCTTCTTCTGCTGCATATCATAGGCCTGTTTTCGAGATTCCTTGTTTGGATGATAAGGTGTTGGAGGATCTTCTTGGTCAGTCAGAGGAGCACAAGAAGAAAAAGAAGGGAGAATAGTACTACCACTCTACTCTACCATAATTTATCTGCTATTTTCTTTTTCCTTCATTAACAATATATAGTAATAACTCAACTTTATCTCATCTCTCTTCAGATCTAGAAACAAGCAAATATAACTATAGCCTTCGTTACCTGTGTTTGTACAAGTTTCTGTTTCTGGACGAAAAGAATAAACTCTACTTTAACTAATTACGTAGTGCCTTTATTTTCAGCTTAATGTGCCATTAGTGTACAGGATAATTATATGATTTTATCTGCGAATTGCACTACATAATTGCGTCAGATGAAAAATAGGGGTGATTATACAACGTTAAAAATACGTTATAATAATCTATGAAAGGGAAATGTAATAATCTATGTTATAATAGAACGTTCGAAATGTAACGCTTTGCAAGAAAACGTGATTTTTATTCTGATATAAACATAAGGAAAACGGAAACTTCCCTTCAGAAAATGTATATATGCATTTATTTAAGAAAATTTATCTGAAGAGTATAAATAATTGTTAGTCAATATTTCTTCTTCTGTTTTTGCACAAAGCAGGTTTCCAATTAAATTTTGGAACTAACTGTATCATGCTTGACCCCTTGTTAAATTTTCAAAATATTGTTTGAAGGTCTGAAATACATTCATTCATTCTATTTTTTTATGTTACAACAGGGCCACAAAACACTCGTACAAAAGTCATTCATCAAAAATTTGTTGTTATGCTTACTTTGGTATAAAATTTGTCAACAAATGTTAAATACTACCTCTTGCCTTTTTATCGTAAAGTTAAGAAAAAAAAAACAATTTTTCTCATAAATAAAATTAGATAATTTTTAATACTAATACTATAAAGAACAATTTATTAAAAATACACACGTAAAACTAAATTATTTAAGTCATTGCTTAATGACATTACTCATAACCTAAGGATTAGTAATTTCAATTAATGTTTACAAATTATATTGTTAATAGGTCAGGAATAAAAAAAGATGTGTTTATGAATGTTCTCATTTATTTTTTAAAAGTGAGTAGCAGTTAATATGGCATATATCTTTCATATTAATTATCGATGTGTTCTAAAAATATAAGTACATTAACATATGAAATTAGTAAAACAATATATTTTCGACAAAATTAAATTTGTCATCACCTTATTTGTGTTCTTAAAGCGTGTATTTTTATTATGTATATATCCAATACTATGTTATTACATAATAAATATTATTTGGTACTAAAACAAACAACCATAAATGTACAAAATTATGATTACGTATTAATTAAGATAGTTTTCCTTTCCTTTTATTTTATTTTTCCTCCCTAAAAATGAGTTTTTATTATATAGAACTATTACCCAAGTTAATTCGAATTCTATTTAAGATGAGTAGTTAAATAATCTCAAGTACTAATAATAATACACTTTCTTTTACCTTAAAAAACGTTACATACTTGGCCAACTCCTTTGATTTTATTCCCAGTCTGAAGCTAAATATGTTCATCTTAGCACTCTGTCATTGACGTTCATACGGATAGTTAATTCTGTTATACATAGCTTCCATTTTGTTAATTATCATTTAGTTTTCTCCTACCATTTAATATGTGATGCTGTTCTTAAAAAAAAAATTACATATGATGCTGGTTTCTAACTTGGAGATACGTGGTGGAATGACGTTTTCAAAATTGAATTATCGGATCATAAAATTCGTAAGGGGCCAAAAGATCTTAACTTCACAATCTTAATCAATTAATACATAGCATATATCTTGGGTGATTACATAAATAAGTTTACTTTTTCTTTAACAACGGAACCAACAACGTCCACTCATATATTAGGTCTAATTTTAACCCAATGGGTATTATTTTATTTTTCATAATTTAGGATAAAAATATTATTTCAAACCTAAGACACACAAATTAATATAAGTATACTTACAAGAGCTTATACGACCTCACAAGATATGAGTGTGTTGTGTGTTTAGAAAGATAATCTGACAGCTGAAGTTGATTGCGATTTTGATACAGTAAATATGTGATGAATGAATAGTAACTATCTTTAATTTATCATATTTATAACAATCACATTTACATTTAAATTAAAATTATTATTATTATTATTCCCATGGAACTTTCACTTAAAGATTCCGTAAATAGCATGACATTGCTTCAGGTGGACTTACTTTAAAATCTTTAAAATTTACTTTCAAAATTTGTAGATAGATGTGATAGCGATGATTTTACTGAAAATAGTCTGGTTTCCAATAAAAATGTTTTGCATCACTGATAGTCATAGTAAACTTTATATTTGATAAGATAGATATTAATAAAAATGTCATTTTACAAAATTGTTGTTGTGATATATATTTATTAAATAACCTCAATTACTCGGTCAAAACCAATATCATCATATCAGTGGATGGAATTGATTAAAGAAATATAATCCGACTAGTTCATTTATATTCTACTTCTGTTCAAAACTTTCCAAAATTTTTGTTAATTTTTTGTTCAAAACTAACCTAACTCATTACTACCACTTACAAGGAATATTTCATGATCTAACATTTTTTATATTGATGATGATTATATATATATATATATATATATATATATATATATATATATATATATATATATATATATATATATATATATATTATTTGATGAAAAAATATATTTATATAGTAAGATTTTATTCGAACTTTAGTCATGGAAAGTGTTGGGCTGTCTTTATTCTTTGTTGCCAGCGTTTTTCATTAAGTGGGGGTATTTAATAAACTTTCCATTTTTTTCTAAAATAGGATAAAGAGATGTTGTCTGGTTCTTTATTCAAATAAATATGAAGACAGAAGGTTAAAATTGCTTATATATTTTTTTCATAATAAAATTTTGTTAGAATTATAAGCGTGAATTTAAGTGTCAACAGTGATAAGAAAGTAAAATATCATATAAGTTGAAAATTCATTATTTTATTGTGTTAAAATTTAAGACAAAGAGTGATGTGAATCTTTTGTCAGATTTTAATTTATTTATATTTGATCTTTATTTTTATTTTGATATTTTTATTAAAATATTTTTAACAAAATTAAATTTATTTATATTTATATTTCAGATTAAATTTTATTTAAAATTATTTTAAAGTCGTTAATAGAAAGTAATATTAATAGCAAAATATTCAAAATTAATTTCATCTAAAAAATGCTAAACTTATTTATCAATTACATTTCATAAAATAAAATAAATTTATCAACTTTTTCAATTCTTTTAACTAATTATGTATTTTTAAAATGTGTAAAATTTTTAAAGATAACAATTTTACAAATTCAAATATAAAATTTTAAAATAATTTTAAACAATTTTATAACAATTTAAAACAAATAAATTTAAAATTTGAAATCAATTTTAAATCAAGTTTAATGTAAAATATAAATATAAATACACTTAATTTTGTTAAAATTATTTAATAAAAATATTTGTATAACATCTATATAAAAATTTAATTTCTTTTCAATTTGAAGAGGGACAAAATGATTTCATTAAAAAATAAATAAACTGGATTAAGACAAAATAAGAATAGAAAGACTAAACTGAAAATGAGACAAATACACCTAACATAACATTGACACGTGCATTGTCACTACCACTTGCCACAGGTTGACACATGACAATTTTTTTTAAGAATATAATGAATAAAAATAAAAGTAATTAAAAATATTTAAAAAAATTATAAATTAATAAGTGACACTTCTTTAACGGTATTATTACGATACTAAAGAAAAAGATCTAATTGCATCAAAATTTTCAAAATAAAAACCAAATTGAGACATATATCAAGATGATAGACGAAATGTACAAAATGAGGAATAACTGATACACTTGCAGTACCAGCCAATTGATGAGTGAAGCAAGAAAGTCATACCTGAAGAGTGAGCTCCTGCAAACCAACCCTAGTGCAGAGAAACCGGAGGATGGAGGCAAACTGAGATGTGCACAGTGAAGTAGAAGGCATAAAGAAAAGTAATTGCAAGTACGAGAGAAGAATCCAAAATGCAAGATATTATTGAAAGTATGATGATGTGTTACAGTCAGTACAAGTAAGTAAAATAAAAATGGAAAAAATAAGATGGGCTAGGCCGCAAGTCTGAAGGCCCAATTACTAACATTATCATCCCCCTCAAGCTGGGAGTAGATGTTTGTCATTCCCAGCTTGGAATGAAGATACTTAAAAATTGCAGGGGCAAGAGGTTTAGTGAAGAGGTCGGTAGCTTGTTCAGTGGTAGAAATTGGGAGCAACTTGAGGAGGCCAGTGTTGAGCTTGTCCCGAACAATGTGACAGTCGATTTCAATATGTTTGGTGTGTTCGTGGAAGACTTGATTAGAAGCAATCTGGATGGCGGAGCGATTGTCACAGTAGACTATGGCAGGTTGAGTGGTGATAATACGAAGGTCATGAAGAACGTAGGTCAACCATTGTAGTTCACAGGTGACAGCAGCTAGAGCCCGGTATTCAGCTTCGGAAGAGGTTATGGAAACAATTTGCTGCTTTTTGGATTTCCAAGAAATGATAGAGTTGCCATAATAAATGGAGTAACCAGTGATAGATTTTCTGGATTCGGGACAGGTGCCCCAGTCAGAATCACTATATGGTTTGAGCTGATTGGTGTTGTTGCTTTGGAGGAGGATGCCATTGTTGGGACTTCCCTTGAGGTATCGAAGAATGCGGTGAGTAGCTTGTTGATGTAAGGTGGTAGGAGAAGAAACAACTTGGCTGAGATTATTGACAGAGAAAGTGATATCGGGTATGGTATTGGTAAGGTAGATGAGGCGACCAATGAGTCTTCTGTAGGATGAGGCACCTTCATCATTGAGGAGGTCGCCTTGACTAGTAAGACGTGAAGACTGAGCCATAGGGGTCGGCATAGGGGCGCAATGGAGCAGCATTCCAGCTTCAGTAAGTAGGTCGATGGTGTACTTGCGTTGACAGAGGTGGATTCCAGAACTGTTTCTAGCAACTTCCAACCTGAGAAAGTAGGTGAGGTCACCCAAGTTTTTGATGTGAAAAAGGCTATCAAGAGAAGTAGTGATTTGTTGTATCTCAGTGGCGTTGTTGCCCGCAAGAACAATGTCATCAAGATAGATCAAAATGGCAGTGATGTAGCAAGTATCATGTTTCAAGAAAAGGGAATGATCAACATTAGATCTAGTGTAATTGTTAGAGAGAAGAAAAGTGGAAAGTTTATCATACCATTATCGTCCATATTGTTTGAGCCCATATAAAGATCGTTGAAGTTTACACACCTGATTGAGGTTGTGATGGTTGAGCCAGGAGGAATTTGCATATAAACTTCTTCAAGTAGGTCACCATGAAGAAAAGCATTGTTGACATCAAGTTGCTTTAGAATCCAGTGGTGAGAGGCAGCAATGGCGAGAAGAATACGTAGAGTAGTTAATTTAGCAACAGGGGCAAAGGTCTCGAGGTAGTCTAATCCTTCAAGTTGGGTGTATCCCTTAGCAACAAGGCGGGCTTTAAAACAATCAGTGGATCCATCAGACTTGTGTTTGACTTTGTATATCCAACGACATCTTATAATAGTTTTGCTAGGAGGAAGGTCAGTGATGGTCCAGGTGTTGTTGTTGGTTAAGGCGTTGAGTTCGTCTTGCATAGCTTGAGTCCACTAAGGTATCTTAGATGCTTCCTTGTAGGTGCGAGGTTCAGTGGTAGATGAAATAGAGAGGATGGTGTGCCTGAAATAAGAGGATAACCTGTCATAAGAGAGAAAATTAGTAATAGGATATCTAGTAATGTGATGAGTGAATATGAAAGATGTGTATGAGGACATTTGGTCCTAGTAGATCGCCTATATTGGATACATCATCAGTGTATGTCTTAGCTAGGGGAGTATTAGCAGCGTTGGTAATGCCTGTGGTGTCATTGGTACTGGTGACAATATCACTAGCAACATTAGTATCAATAGCAACAGGCATATAAACATTAGTACTAGGAAAATCAATATCATCATAGTTATGACTGTAATTATGAGGAATAGGCAAAGAAAGAGAGTTAGAACCAGAATTGTTGATAGAAGTATAAGGAAAGCAATTTTCATGAAACAATACATTGCGAGACATGTCAATCTTATGGTTTTGCAAGTTAAAATACCGATAACCTTTGGTGTGGTGTTGGAAGCCAAGGAAAATGCCAGGAACAACCCTTGCATCAAGTTTCTTCCTGTGAGAGTCAAAGTGCTAATATAGCATAAACAACCAAAAACACGCAAAGCAGAAATATCATACAGATTCCCAAATAATTTTTCATGTGGAGTAGCAGGGGGTAGGCATGCAATTGATCAATAAAATAGCATGTTCAACAGCAAAACACCAAAAAATAGTGGACAAATTAGCTTGAAACAAGAGAGAGCGAGTGACATTTAACAAATGTTGGTGTTTGCGTTCAACTATGCCATTTTGTTTAGGGGTTTCATTACAAGTCGTTTGATGGTTGATACCTTTAATGGAGAAAAGATTGTGCATAGCAAACTCAATACCATTATCACTATGTATGGTTTTGATAGTAGTAGAAAACTGGTTTTCTATATTTGTGATAAAATCAGTAATAATTTTTCTAACAAGAGATTTGTCAGTCATAGATATTAACCAGCTCATCTTACTTTTATGGAGTGTTTGGGCGGTTTTTTGCTTCAAGTAACTTTAGTACACAACAAAAAAAACTTATCCATAAAAAAAACTACAAATTATAATTAATTTTTATTTGTAGTAAAATATACTCATAAAGATCGAGTTGATTAAATTTATAAAAAATATCTGAAAACAAAACTGTGAAAGAAGAAAAAGCTTGTTCAATAGTTCCTTTTTAATATCAAATATTATAAAAACATGAGGCTTTAATTTATAAAGTAAGTTTTACCAATAAGTAACATTTTTACCTTTTAATTAAGCTTGAACTTCATGTAAGTTCAGAATAAGTTTAAGTCATTTAGAATTTGAAACTTTGATATTTTAGATGTGTAATAAGTTTTCATTGAACTTCTCAATCTAAGAGGTTTTAATTTTTAAGATTTCAGCACCTAGGCAGAATATTTCTATATATAAATTTTATTATAGAATAACATCTTTACTGTTTAAGCATGTTTCTCTCTTTTTGTTATAGAATAAATTTTATTATAGATAATATTAATTACAATTCAAAATTCGTTGCATTAAAATTCTAGAATAAACTCTCTTTTTGTTTCTCGTCATCAAAGTTTTAATTTATGTGATTTAAAAACCGAGTGAAGTCCAATTATCTCTATATACATGTTTGGATACTTAATACAAAATTTTAATAAATGCTTCATATATCATTTCAAAACTGTGATCTCACAATTATATCATTTAAATCAAACTTTTTTATAATGTTAATCAGTTCTAAAAAATTACATAATTTCAAACATTAAACAAAATATACCCATTTTAATTTTTTTAAAATCGATTGAGCAAATTTTGAATCTGTTAAGAAATATTGTCCAATTGCTCTCAGGTTAAGAAATATTGTCGAATTTGCAACTACTTAAGTACAATTTTTACAAATAGACTTCTTAAAATACCATACCAACTCAAATGAAAACTAAATTAAACATGGTTATATAATAAAATAATATTCCTCAACTCTAAGTCATAGTTTAGGATTCCAAAATTTTTCAATCGACTCAATAAGACTAAAATACTTTCAAATTTTTTCCAATACATGCATTAATCTATTTCCTAATTGAGTCCATAAGACTAAAATACTTGCAAAAATAGCGTCTCTTAATTAAAAAGTACTAAAGCTTCAAGAAACACATCAAATAACTGAATAACTCAAAAGTTTTAAGGATCTAAAAATAGTAAAACCCTTCTCATGTGGTTAAATGAAATATTTAAGTTAAATTAACCCAAAACTCATGATCATATCTATAACTTTGCTAAATTCGGTATCAATTAATAAGCCGCACTTAATATCTTATAGTACATAGTAAGTGAATTTTATATGTAAAGTGAGTGATTTTGATTCATAGACTATTTAAGATATGAGTTCACGTGGACTTGCTTTTGTGTTTGTTCTTTTGACTAGACTCCAGAAACTCACTCTTTCACCAAGCTCAAAAGCTGAGAACAAAGAATATCAATTGCCGGGATTTGAATCTTTTAGACCTAACTTTAAACATGATA
>NC_142172.1:36863206-36950706 GCF_029865625.1 Vigna umbellata | reverse complement strand
AAATGAACATATGCACACTGAAAAAAATAATATAAATATCAATAAAAAATAAGGTTATAAGAATCCGCCAATTAAAATAAATATAAATAATAAAGACAGAAAAAATAAAATTAAAAGGACCTCGCTCAATAAAGTAAACAAATAAATATAAATAAAAAAAATAGATTATAAATACTTCACTAAATAAATAAATGAACATAAATAATAAAGACAAGTAAATAAAAAAAATTAGGTTAAAAACACCTCACCAAATAAAATAAATATAAATAGACAAATAAATGCAAATAAAATATTATAAACACCTCACTAAATAAAATAAATATAAATAATAAAGAAAAGTAAATAAAAAATAAAATTAAAAATCGTCATTAAATAAAATAAATAAAAAAATAAATATAAATAACAATAAGGCTAAACACCTCAAAGATGTCAACTCACTAAATAAGATAAATATAAATAATAAAGAACATGCTATAAATATAAATATGAACGGTCAAAAATTGAAAAATATTATCTAAATAACATCCTATAAAATTTTAAGCTTATTCAACTATTAACAAAGTTATAATTGAACTGTTATTTAAGTAACTTTGTAACATCCCAAAATTATACAGTCAGCAACTATATAATAGAATATTAACATGTATTAATATGATAAAGCAGTTTTAAAATAACAAGGATTAAATTCGAGAATAGCCGAACGGCCTTAAATGCATTCATAAGCTACGAGCGTTTACAAAACAATGAGGACGAACGGTTTACAAAATAAGATACCGAACGTCCAAGTATTTACATCAAGTAAAAGGGCGCTCGCTCACAAGCGGCCCGCTATCCTAAAATACACTAACTAAAAACCGAACGACCTACTGTTCGGCCTTCACTTCCACGTTTACGAGATTTTCTTCAGTTATGGTTTCTTCTTCAAGCGCTTGCTCCAGAGAAGCATCTCCCTCTGCTCACATCCACACGGATGATCATTGCAAGGACATGACGGATATACATATACAGACAACACAATGGAAATGCAAGGGTAAGCTTATTGAATTTAATTCAAGTCAAACATATATTTCATACTTATCAAATTCAGCAAGTAAATTCACAACATATACATTCAATTCATACATTAATTCCATTCAAATCCTGATACTAGACCGACCGTCCGGACTGTATGAATCCTGTGTAGCTAAGGCGTCCATGCACTCAGGTGGGGTAACTGGAATGCTCATCAGTAGCCACCTGAGGTTAGTCTGTTCTGTCCAAGTTACAGTTATGGACTAGACCTCTTGCCATTCCCACGCATGACCTACTCCTCTCTACTTGAGAACGAGCACTCACGGAATATCAGGATGAACCACCATCTAAGCTTACCACGTTCATACTTACAATTCTCAATTTCCATTCAAGAGTCGTTCCACCCTGGAACGCTCGTTCAAAAACCACAATCACAATTTCAACTCTTATAGTGTTCGCACATCTAAATTCTTCCTCTTAAATACATTTTCATTCTATGTTCCACTTGCATAAAAAGACGAACGTTCAATCCTCTTCAAAACGAGGACGAACGTCAAGAGCGAGACCGAAAGGACTTCTTCTCTGAAGGAATACAGCTGACTCTTCTTTCATGACGAACGTTATTAAAAGTTTGAATCAGTTAAACGAACTGATCCTAGAACAATTCAAATTATACTTAGAATAATTCACTTGACAAGATTTCATATTCAATTCAGTTGAATGAAGATAAAATACGAGTACTAAATGTACTAAGTACAATTTAGTTGGAATAAGTGATTGTCAGTAAATGACCGAACGCGGTACACAATTTTACTGAAATTTAGGACGAACATTGTTTAAGTTTATGGACGAACGTTATGAAAATTAGGACGAACGCTATTTATGTTCGTTAAAAATACCGGAAGGAGCGAACGTTCAGTACAAGACCGAACATTACTTATGCTTACGCTTTGGGACGAGCGTTCGGTATAAGACCGAGCGCCACTTAGGACGTACGCTTTTAGGTCGAGTCTATTCGCTGATTCAAAATCATAGAAAATGGGGATTTATATAAGATGAGATACTTAAAGTTTATGTTTTAATAATTTGACTAATAGTTCAAAGGGATATTTTCAGGCTTCTCAGATTCTCATACAACACTCATGATGCTTACGTCTGGCCGAACGCTCAAACGTAAACTATATATAAGAGGGCGTTCGTCCGCAAGAATAATCCTTTCCAAATGAAAGGGTTCAGCTATTTTAAGAATTTACTGAGAATACCGAACGGTCAAATACCGTTTCGATAACGAACGTTCATTTTCATAAGATTTTCATGTTCAAATTCAAAATACAGTAATCATATTTTTCAGTATTCTTTCATACATTAAATTAAGCATATAATAGCCAAAATCTATATTGTTCATGCATCATCTCATCATACAACTCACATTTCAGTTTAATCCAACCATAGAACATATCATCATTTCCATACAATCAATTCAATATCATATTCATACACTAAAATCCACTTATCATAAATCACTTCAAACATTACATAAACGCACAAGTAGTACAGGAAAATCACATGAATTAAATCTAATAGGCTTCCCTTACCCGGATCAGTAGTGATCGTTCTAAAACGAGTGATCTTGGCTTGTCCAAAATGGTTCTATCAACTTTTCTCTTGAACTCTTCTACTAGAACTAAAAGAAACATAAAGAGCTCGGTTTAAACCTATGCATGCAGACGGAACTGATTGCAAAATTCCAGAAAAGAGCGTCCAAGTGTAAACTTACCAGAACCGGAAGTTGTTCGGTCCAATATGGAGCTCACGGTGCAGGGGACGTTTCTACGGTGCTGAAACGTGAACGGAGTAAAAGGGTGGTAAGTTACCGAAGAGAGAAGAAGGGGGTTCTAGAGAGAAGGAGGAGAAAATGGAGGTTCTGAATTTCTGAGGAAGATGAAAGTGCACACAGAGAAGGGGAAGAGTGTTTTCAGAAAAATTTTAATTCTCTTCCCAAGTCAAACGGACGTTCCATCATGCGCTGACACCTGACTTCCTGACTCGAGTTCAGAACCTTCCAATTTGACACATGGCAGAGAGGGGTCAGGGAATGTGAGTGCGTTTTAATGGCATGCACGTGGAACATGTGTGCATTTATGGAAGCACAGTGATGAATCATCACCGAATTAATGAGACGTGACAAACTTAAATAGAAAATAGTTAACCTAATTCAAACTACGAAAACTAATTATCTAATGGCAGGCCTCTAAATGGAAATGTCAACTATTAAAATGAAGTACTATCTTATGAATTTAGAATAAAAATTTCATCCTGATTCAATGGTTAAAAAAGTAGAAATAAAATATTTACTAAGACAATTACGAATTAAATAATATATGGAGATCTAACTCCTCAAATTCTGTAAATCACAAGGTTATAGTAAAAAAATTATATTTCAATAATACTTTGTAAAAATTGTAGCTTAATCCAATTATTTTTTATACCTAGAAATAAGAACTAGTTAACACCTCAAAATCATCATTTAATTTTTTTTCAATATCTTTTTTTCATAGTTTTCAATGTACCTGTAAAAACATATTTAAATATAAAAAAATTAAATATAATTAATATAAAATAGAAAATACTAAATTATTTATATTTTACAGATCTGATGTTACAATTATAATTTATTTCTTTATAAAATAATTTATAATCAACTATACAGTATAAGTTCGTTAATTAAAATAAAAGAAAAGTATATTTTCATTAAGTATTCTTAAAAAATAGTTAAATACGATTAATAATTAATAAAAAAATAGAGGATGATATATTATTAGTATTTCTCTTTTTTATTAAATAATGATAGATACTATTTAGGAAAAAGTAACCATGATTGAAACCAACTAAAAGAACTGCCTGACTTATTCTGAAATAGTATTATATTAATTAATTGAAATTTACAGGAGTTATAAGGTCAAGTTTGGTAATAATAAGAAAATGAAAGAAAGGGGAAAAAGTTAACAATGTTAACAACTAATATTTTCAGATGTAAAAGCATTAATTGATGGACTATAGCATATGAGATATATGGAGAGATATACATAACAATAAAAGAATCAGTTCAATTGGATGTAAGCTAATTAAATAAAGTGCAATAGTATAATTCAAATATATTTGTGTGTGTATATATATGATAATAATTGATTGAATAATAAATATTAAGAAAACACTGATATTTCTCATTTATTTTAAATATTTTAAAAATATTTTATTCCTGAACCGAAAAGTCTGTAGATATAAAGTATTGTTCAAATAAGATAATATTAAAAGAAGAAAACATTTTTTTTTTTCCTCTTCTTCCTTCATGACTGCACTGCACTTCATCTTCATTCTCCCTCCTTCTTGTTCTTCTTCTTCGCTAAGTTTTGTCAACAATAACATAGGTTGATTACATCTTAGGTTCATTTAGTGAAATGAGATGTTGGTGCTCTTTGGAAAGCTTAAACAAAATGGATTGATAAGTGGTTGTAGGTGTAGATGTTGGGGTTTCATGGGTTATATGCAAGAAAAAAGATAAACCATTAAAAGATACCGGTAGAAAAGAATCTCCACAATCACCGTTTGGTTTGAGGACTTAATTACCATCCTGATGGAAAGTAATATATTAACTGATTTTTAAGAAAAGGGTAACCAAGAATACACCATAAAGTTGTAGCTTCTCTGGCTAATTGGACAATATTATACAAGCAGACCTCTGTCCAGCATATGTTAATTTAGGGGGCTGCAGGAAGACAAACGGAGATGCAGAAAGAAAGAGACATGGATAAAAGGAAAAAAACTGAGAAGCCCAGTTGAAGCACATTTATATTGGGGCCAGCACGTACTCTGATGGGCCCTTTATTAAAATGCTAGCAGTAATTAATAAAAAGGGAAACTTGTATTAAAGTCTAAACTTGTTATACAAAACCTAACATTAGCATAATCTAACTCCACTGAACTTAATTATATATATATATATATATATATATATATATATATATATATATATTTGCGTCGGATGACAGATGTAAATATATTGAACCCACCCGATCTGGTTATATAAGAAATATATAATAAAAAGACTATTGGTTCAACAATTTTATTATAACAAATAATTTTATAATTTACTAGAAAGTTAAACATGTTTTTAATTCTTTAATTTTAATCTGAATTTGAATTTTGTTTATATTTAAAACTGTGATATCCCTATAATATACGACATGCATATATAATAAAGACGTCATCCGGTTATAATATTAGAAAGCAATTAGAGACATATAACAAACTATATTGGTTACATTCATCCAAAATAAAATCAGAGTTGGTCTCTTAAACATAAAGGACCACTGTGAATTATCATCAGAATAATACTACTAATCAAGATGCTAGACATACTAAACTGCAACATCACCTTCTTCTAGCGCTTGCTCCACAGACACCTCCTCTTCATCTGCTCACATCCAATTTAGGATGATCATTGCAACAGGAAACATTCCCAAACAAAGCACGAACACACAAGCAAGGGTGAGCTAGTTTCACAAGCAAACATACTATATTAAAGTAAACAATTCATCAAATAAATACTTTAAGCCAAGCAAGTTAAACCATACAAAGGAACATGTCATAAACTAGACTTGACTCGTCCGGACTTAGAATGATAGGCAAGCTATGAAGGGTCCTGCACTCGTGGTGACTTATGAAACTTGGGTTCCCCACCCTGTCACACTCACGAGGTTAGCTTGTTCCGGGCCTTGAGGCATACTGGAAGCCCCCAAGACTAAGACCTCCTGCTACTCCTCACCACATGAATTAATCCCTCTACTTGAGTATGATTAACCATTGGAGTTTCAGAATGACCCCCAAGACTGAGCTCCTACTTTCATTCTAAAACACTAAGGATCTCACCGAGAGATCCTACACAAATGGAACTTGATTTACAACTTAGATCATACTTTCATCACTTTGTAATCATATACTTTCTACCACAATCAACATATACACAATCTCAACAATATACATTACTCACCACTCACAAATTATAAAAATAACATCTTCACAATTGAATCTAAATTAATCATAACTAACTGCCCACCCTGTAAATCATAAAGTGCAAAATGGATATTGGAGTTATTGTTTGGAAATACAACGCACCATTAAACTAATATATATATATATATATATATATATATATATATATATATATATATATATATATATATATATATATATGGATCCTTACTTTAAATTCTAAACACAGTGACTGATTTCCTAAAACTATAATTGACTAGAAATTAACACATGATAACTTTATGCATCTACAATCAACTTGTTTTATTTTATTTTCATCCTAGTAGAGATCTTTCTTTACCCCAATTGGTCACCGGAGAGGACCCAGATGTCTGAACGCATCAAACTCACCTTCGACGCCAGCACATATGACTAGTCACAACTGACTGGACCAGGCCAGGGCTGCTCTATGATGAGGGATGTGCCAACTCAGGTTTTTAAGGTTCCTCTATCCTACCAACAAAGAAGGGCTCTCAACAATTAACAATTAATTTATTTAAATTATCTACCGTGTTCTCTTATGCTCTAAATCTGAAATGCCTAATTTTAATATTTTCACTTCCTCCCACAACAACCTCAAACAGTACATGTACATCTATTTAATATCCATATACATGCTATTACAGAACCCTTACTCCAGACCTTCCAACAAGATCAATTTCAGCCAACAAACTCATTCCAAACAGATTAAATTCATCACATCACAACATGCACAATTTCACAGTTTCAGTTATAACACATGTCGCAACCAGGATCGCGACGGGACGGCGACCCGAAAAACAAACGGGTTTGAGAAAAAGATTTGTGGAGTCGCCACCATAATTTATTATGGAAAAACTATGGAAAACCAAAAAATAAGACATGGTATGCGAAAAGTAGATTTTTAGGTTCGGGAATCGGTTACGCGTAAGGAAGGTGTTAGCACCCTATCGCGTCTGCCCAAAGGTAGTACCTTTAATTAAATGTGAAAAGGTTGATGTGGTTTTTTTTTTAATGTTTAATTTTCCCTAAAAAGAATAATATAAAGAAACTATTAAGAGACAAAAAAAAATATTTTTTTGTTTTATGAACCCGACAAGAATTGACCTTGGTTATGTACATCCATTTATAATGGACAATCAGGGATCACGTAGTTCTTTATCTAGAAAAAGGTGTGAGTTTGTTAAAAAAATATTATTGATTGATTTAAATCTTTGAAAAAAAAGTGAATCCCTACAAGATTTGGTTTAACAAGACTAACATCTTTTTTGGTTTTTGAAGATTTTGTATTTTTTTTTATTTATTCAAGAATGGTGGGAAAAAGAAAGAAACTGGCTGTAAGCCGACCCATACTTATAAAAAAAATTATGATTAAAAAAACATTATTTGCGTGTAGAAAAAAAAACCTTTAGAAAAAAAAAACTTCAGAGTACAATAAAAAAGCAAAAGAATGGTGCAGAGGCGACATACCTTTTTAGCGTTCAGTATTCCCCCATTTCTTCCTTGGTAATCTCTTTTGGCAGAGTTCCTCCAACCTGAGAACTTACTTTTCTCTATATTCTTCAATACTCTTGATATCTCTATTATTTCAAAAATATTCCTTTTCCCTCTTTTTTACAGAGTGCGTACTTATATACACACTCAAGTTTATCCTTCGCTCCTTCTGCGCTCGCATGCAAAGTAACATCTTGTGTGACAATTGTGTGGGGAAGCTTGGACGTTTCATTCAGTTTTGCCTCAGTTGTGTGGATAGGCCCCTGGGTACTAATGGGAAGTACATTGCTAGTTACGGGAAAAGCCAAAGAAGTATGCTCTGCCTCTGAATGATCTCTAATAGGCGGTGTGTAACCTGGTGGTAAACCATACATTGGAAATGTGAATTGTGTGCCCACAACGTCATGTACTGGAGTGTGAGCATTATGATCAGCCTTTGCAAACGAAGTCTCTCCAGCAGTTTTCATGGCTTTCAACGCTTCTAAAATTTGACCGACTTGATCCTTTAGCTGACTAATATCGACCTTTACAGTTTCACGTTCCTCTTCCCAATCTTCCATAGCTTTGGCGTTTGCTCGAGTCTTAAAAGGATGTCGTGGAAGTTTCGCCGTTGTTTTTTTTTCTTAAACTTTAATACTGTTTTTATTAACTTGGATTAGATGAAAACAAATTATGCGAAAATGCAGAAATGATGCATGCTAAAAATAAACGGAAATCACAGAAAAGTTGAAAGTGGTAAGGATTTAAAGGACACTGGATAGCCACGTTGGCGTGTAATATGTGAATAAGTATGGAGATATGTATCCATGAATGTCAAAGTTGCCCCAGTTTTTAGGCATGGGTTTTGCTCATGATAGGGAACGGGTATAGAAAGGATTGCCCCAAATGGTTTGATTTTCTTTTGCATGGCTAGTTAGGGAGTTCTCAAATAACACAAGCGAGAATAACTTTAGCAAGACAAATATGCTCTAGTATATGGTAGCGTTATTAATTGTTAGAGTCAATCTCTTTTCTTTTGGGGAAGGCTGGAAAATGAGTGTTTTCATGCAATGCACACACACATTTCTCAACAGAAAATGCTATTGTTTATTTAAAATATTTGGTCACAAAAAACGTATAAATTACTCAAAATGTAATGATTTCCCTTTCTATGTTTTTTTTGGCGAAATGAAAATGATAAAACCTTTTGAGAAATATTTTTTTTATTTTCCTCTTATCACATCCGTTTGTTTTTTTTCAAGAAATTGAATTTGAAGAAAACTATCAATTGGGCCCAATGGGCTTAAAAAAAAGTTCTTGTTACAGTGAAATGAAAATTAAGTTTTCCATTTTCATTTTTTCCTTGTGTTTTGAAATTTTGATTTTTTTCAAAAAACAATTATTTCTTAAATAACATGTTGTCAACCTGACTTGTTCAAAAAACATTTTTATTTTTATTTTTAAGACTCAAAATAGGTTAGAAAGAATGATAATTTTTTTTATGAAGAAACATATCTTCCTATTAAAATGAAAGTTTTATTAATTCATTTGACTAAAAAGTGTTTATTTTTCCTTATTAATTTATTCATTAAAGCATGATATTTTTGTTCTTGTTCTTTGCTTTAAAAAACATGACACATTTATTGTTATGTATAAAGAAAATGAAGGAAAATGATAAAAATGTTGCTAATGCATATGATGCATGAAGATGTTTATGCCAAAATAATGATTAAAAGACAACATGTTTTATGTTTTTAAGGCAGGTCCAACGTCCTAAAGTCTAAGCATTGCATAAGCAAAAGAATGGTGCAGAGGCGACATACCTTTTTAGCATTCAGTATTCCCCCATTTCTCCCTTGGTAATCTCTTTTGGCAGAGTTCCTCCAACCTGAGAACTTACTTTTCTCTATATTCTTCAGTACTCTTGTTATCTCTATTATTTCAAAAATAATCGTTTTCCCTCTTTTTTACAGAGTGCGTATTTATATACACACATCATAATATTATGGAAATCTTGCCTTAATTGTGAATTAATTGACAATAAAACAAAATAGGAAAAGAAATGGTCTTGGTTGCCAGAAAACAAATTAAATAATATTCAAAACACTGATTATCATTATTGTTAGAAAATCATATTTTTCTCTTTAAAAGCAACTGATCTGATGCAACAAATTATATTAATATACTATTTTAATTATTGTTTATAATTATTAGCATAATATTAATTCAAATTATTACCATATTAAATTAACATTTCAAAAATATTGTGTTTGGTATTAAAGTTATTATTTTATCCCTTTTTACCCACCATTAATTATTATTCTCTTATTCTTTATTATTTTAAATATTTACTTACCCAGACGAAATTGGGTGTTGTAATAAAAGTCATAAAACAGTTTCACAAGAGCACACCAGTTCAACATTCTTATGCATATATTTTTATAAAATAAATTCATACAAAAATAATTAGCTCCCCTTAAACCCCAAACCAGTACTCTTGCACAGAAGCAAGTTCAACAGGATCTACAAAATGTCAAATTGGGTACAGAGACATCTCTTAGATTTAGAATAGGTAGAGAATCTAGAGGGAAAATCCATTGATTTCATGCAACTAGAAAATTGCATGCCCTAGGTTTAAAGGAAAGGGAGGAACAGAGAAAGATAACTTACCCGTCCAAAGCAGAATTTTAATAGGATGAAAGGGAAGCTCTCAACTCCGTGAAGGAAAGCACACTACTTATTTGAAATTTCAACGGTGGGAAGTGATCGAATAGTAGAGAGAAGTCAGAGCAAGAAGAGGAAAATGAAACTGAGTTTAGAGAGAGAAATAGTAACTGGATGAAGAACTCAGAGCTGGAAAATGATGTCTCTTTTGAGGTCCTAGTGCCCTTAGCTTCTTGGACCAGGCTGCAGGACCCAATAGCATTTCATTTTCAGGCTCTTACAGAAACTTTCAATTATTTTCATTTTTAAAATTTATTAATGAATAATTTTATTATTTTCATATTAATAAATTTATAATATCGTCTAGATACAAAAACTAAATACATTATTAATACAATTAGAGATGAAAATAATTCAAAACTTATAAAATTGGAATCTAATTTAACTAAGAAGATATTTTTCCCCTTTATCAAATAAGTTTTTATATGTATGAACGATAACAATTTTTGTTATCTTATAATTATTAAAAAATATTAAATATATTCATTTTAACTTTTTCTTTTCATAATAAGTCATTATTTTATTTTTAAATTACTTGTTCTGATGAACTTCAACCCAATATTGAATTGAATTGCTAAATCGTTAAGGGCAATCCCAACCTAACCTAATCGAATTAAATTTATATATATTTAGAATAAAATTCGATTAAAATAAAGTTAACTTTGAGCCTTATACCTGATCATAAACCTTAATGTAAAAGGTGTTATGAAAAGTTTTAAATGTTTTGGGTCTGTTATTTTGTAGTAAAAGACTCTACACATCATCTAGGTCTGCATCTGCATTAATGTTACCTTACTATTACTCTAAGTTTTATCTTTTTAACAATGCGTAATATATCAGATAGGCTAATGAGACATATGGGATCATATGAATTGGAAATTATACTTTGATTTCTTTTAATATATTTGGTTTTCATTGTAAAATCATTTATTTAAAAAGTTTTTGTTGATTCAATATTAATAAAAAAAATTTGCTTTGAAAGCCGAAGAAAATTTTGATAATAAAGATAGTTTATTTATGTTTTTTAAAGTGTAATTTTTATTATGAATCTGATATAGTTTTATATGTTTTGTACTCTTTTATTTTATATTTTAATAATATTTTTTATATGATGAAAAAATGATTGATGAGTTTTGAAATATTAATATTTGATGAAATGTCAATAATTTATAATATTATCTAACATTATTTTGTTTAAAATACACAATAAAAAAAGGTTTAATATTTAATTTATTAGTAAGAAATTAAATAGAAAATTTTGTATGATTGAATTGATTAGCAGTATATATAATATGAAGAAAAATAGTTGTAATTCAGATTTAAAGGAGACATAGTGAATTGCTTTTTAAATATGCGAGGGTCACGATACATAATCTCCTATCTCTTGCAAAGTTAAACTATCAATGATTATTTATGAATCTGTTTATGTTCATATTCCTTACTAAAGATGCATAATCTAAAAAGTTTCAAACAGATATTAAAATTTATAGTATAAGTTTAGTTTTGATATTTGCATAAATAATTTGTAATGGCTTGGCTGAACTTTGACCTAGGTCGAAAGTGTGTTTTTAAAGATTAATTAAAATGTTGTAGTGATAAAAGATTAATTAAAATGTTGCAGTGATATTAAGTTTACCTTAATCTCATCTAACTTATTTAGAAACGTTTTGGAGATTGAGTTTTTTTTTTCTCGACTTCATTTAAAAGCCTCGTAAAAGAAAATTTATTTAAAGAAAAGCTAAGACTGATGCATGGATCAGCTCTAAGAGTGTGTTCACTTGGGAGAGAGGAATTGGAGAGGAGAGTGAGTGAATGAATTTGAAGGGATTTGAGTGTGAATTAATTGTTGTTTATTTGAGTGGATTTGGAGGTAAATGAGAGTGAATTTGAAAGTAAAGTTTATGAAAATTAGTGTAGGATTTGATTGATGCGAAGGATAAAATTTTTTTATTTAATTGTTAAAAGTTGAAGATTACCAAAATGCCCATAATTATTAAAGTAATATAAAATGATAATGGTTAATGTTATATTTAATTGTAAATTTTTTTATAAAGAGTAAAAAATTAACATTAATTATTAAAATTAATTTTAATATTGTAAAAAAATTTTATTTTAGTAAAATAAATTTATTTTTAATTTTCATTTTTTTAATAATTTAGTAAATTGAAATAATAATAATAATAATAATAATAATAATAATAATAATAATAATAATAATAATTATTATTATTATTATTATTATTATTATTATTATTATTATTATGTGAATTTGGTGGTTCATCTTTTGCATTATTACAAGGTAACAAAATATACTGTCATGCATTTCTGGGTCATCATGAAAGCCAATTAAAAAAAAAGTAAAATAACTTTTTCAATATACCGTTTGGACTCACCTGAAAAGGTGGAAGAAATGAGGAAGGAACCTTTTATACATAGGAACCGAGTACAGCTACTCCAGAAACCGAATATACATAGTTCTTAGAAACGATTCCAGCTCAAGGACTATTTGGACATTTCCTTCTAAATCTTTGCAAATCCGAACAAAGTGTGAGGATTCAAAATCCCACCTATCTCCCAAATCCTCGCTCTGATTCGCTTGCAAATCACTTCAAACAAACATAAATTAATTCGCAATTCTGTCTTTGCTAATAACGGTGAATAATACCATCTACAGAAACTAACAGAGCATAAATATGTGTAGTAATGTGAACACACTTGGTATAGAAATATGAGCCCCAATAATTGTCTATGCGTAGATGCAATGAGCCTAGCCATACTATTCAAATAGTTCAAACCAGATATATGATTGATTGAGCAATGTCTTTGTCCCATTATATACATATGCTTCTACTCACATTTATAATGTGAATGCAAACCTTATCGTGCCATTCATTGTAATATGTAATTTATCCAAATCCGTTATTTTTCAGAAATTTTCTTATTTTAATGATGACAAAAAAATTACACTATTTTCGTTAAAGAAAATAATCAACACAAAGAAATTCTTGGAATATTCATACTATAGATAAATCAAAATGCCCCACTTCTCATCAAACTTAATTATTGTTTGACGTAACTGTGTATAAAATAAAACAGGATTTGATATTAGTCTACAAACGAGCAACTTTAACTTTTGTCCATTTGCTTGTATATATTTTTTATATATGGGATAATCTTAATTTCGTGCGTTGCACAGATTCATGAACCAGTAACATAAAGAAGGTTAATTGAATTTTTCATTCAATAGGAGTGGTACATAACACTGTCTAATCATATCCTATAATTACTAGCATTTATTTTTCAGTTAATCCATTATCGGATTTGCTTCAACCTAATTGGCACTGCGAATGCTACATAACTAAAGATTCTTTTCTTGTCCTGAAAGAATTTTGCATCTTTCAAAATACATACACACTAAATTACATCAGATCAATAATCTAAACTTCACAAAAATGTCATCCAATTATACTAAACAAGTTAATAATAAGATTTTGCATAATTGAGATAAGATGAGAATGACTCTCACCCTAATAATAAGTTCACAAATCAAAGTTATAAATATAAATTAAAAATATAATTATTGAAACTTTTATAACGTATTTATTATAATATTAATTATTAATTTGTTTAGATACCAAACAAACGTAAGTATTAGAGTAACTTTAGCATATACACCAAATCAACTAGAGAACACAAACAACAAAGAAAAAAGTTTAGAAGTGAAGAAGATTGTCCTTAAGTGAACACTCGATCCCATATCCAAAACATTTTAATATCCACTATGAAGTCGAATAGAATCTTTTAAGTTTACATGGTGACCACAAGGAATATGGTGAGCAACTAAACACAAGAGGAGACCATCAACAATCACATGGACCCGATCAAGATGATGAGAAGAATATAGTGGCAAATGGACAAGACGCAAAGAAAGTAAAAGGAAGAAATAAGGACGTTGAGAGTCAAGAATGAGATTAGAAGGATGACAAAGGTCATGTGCCATCCAACCTGACCCTCCCATGACTAGTTAAGCAACCTTGGGAGGAGTCGGACCGAATAGTCCAAGCTAGTAGGTTCACAACGACCAAGGACCACCGTCATTCCATCCAAGCTAGCAACTTTGTTGCAACCAAGGAATCACAGAAGCCCCTCTACCCACTAATTGGACAACGTTGGTGTTCAACAAATATGATAGGTCTACAGATCCAAATGAGCACATCCAGATCTTCATGAACCAGATGGTGTTATATACCATGATGATGTCATATGGTGTCGAGTTTTCTCCACCTCGCTGAAGGGAGAAGCCTTCACCTAGTTTTCCACGTTGTCGCGCAACTTTATGTACTATTTCGCAACCATCTAGGTGAACTTTGGAACTCAATTTCTAATGAGCTAACCACATCAATTAATATCGGTTGATGTTGTCAACGTCAGGCAAGAGAAGGACGAATATCTTCGGTCATTCATCGAAAGGTTTGAGAAGGTGTCCCTACGCATATGAAACCTCACTCCAAAAGTGGCCATGCACCACTTGATAACAACGCTACGACGGGGGTCGTTTGTCAACAACTTGTGCATGAAGCCGATTGAAAGCATGGACAAGTTGTGGCAGAGAGTCGCCCGATTCATGTAAGTAGAAGGCATGATGGACTTCTGCAAACAGATGCGTGCAGAGTCATCCAACACATGGAAAAAGGTGGGGGATAAGAACTCGTTTAAGGTGAATGAGAGACAGAAAAGCCCCCACTTTAGCAACTACATTGCCCGCAATATTCCACGGGCCAAGATATTGGAAGAGACCTTCACCCCCCTAACATCGATGATAATAAGCATTGTTTGTACTATCGGAACCTTATCCACACTATTGATTAGTGCTGTCAAAATGGGTTAGAACCCACGAGCTAACCTGGCCCACCACGACTCATTTAGAATTCGGCTCACCCGGGTTAAACTCATGATGAGCCGAGTTAGCTCACCAACCCACTTAGTTTAATTAATTATTTATTATTTTGTGTTTCAATATTATTAGTTAACATTTTTTTATTGTATTGTAAATGAGAATAAAGAAAAAAATATTTCAAGAGAGCAAAATATTATAAATTTATTCATTGAACACTCTAATCTTATAAATGGATAAGTGACACAAAAATTATCAATATTGTAAACTTATTTATTCGCTTTTTGGGTTTACTTTTGGATTACATTTGAGTTGTGTGTTAATTTTTTTATTTTGAATTGTCTTAGGAGTTTAACATCATTTTAGAGTGAAATTATTTAATTTTGAATTACGAAAAAATTGTAATTTTTTTTTATTAAAAAAACTTGTAATTAAGTGAGGCAATCCGTTTAACCCACCAACTCGTGGTGGATCAGGCGGAGGTTCAAATTTTTTCAGCTCGGTAATAAATGAGTCGGGTTGGATTGACTTACTAAGTAAGTGGTCAACCCATGATAAGTCAAACCGGGTTGGGCTGGGTTACCCATTTTAACAGCAATGATCTTATTTATTTTAGTTTTTTTCTATTTATTTTAGTTTTTTTATATTTAGTGTCGGTTTAATCAATACTAAATTAAATAAAGAAAATATTAAAACTAACTAAAGTTAACTATGATAGTATATACTAAACCAATTATTAACCTTATTTATTTGAGTTTTTGTTTATATAGTTTAGCTTATCTAGTTAATGTACGTTTAATCAACATTAATTTTATTTATTTTAATTTTTTTAAGTTAACATCTGTTTAGTTATTATTAATTTAAATAAATATAAATATTAAAAATAAATAATGTTAGTGTTTGTTAATCAATGTTAAATAAATATTTATTTAATAAAAAATTTAAAAATAATTTTATGTTTTCAGTTAAGATGATAATAATAACATTGTAATTAAACTCATGCTAATATTTAAAACCTAAATTTATGTTTATTGTAGTAATAATTTTCAGCTAAAATATTGTAACGTATTTTAAACTTAAATCTAGATTATAAAAGACTCGGCTTAGTAAAAATAAAAGTAGTATCCTAATTCAACAATTAAAACAAAATATATTAGAATCAATGAATTTAAATAAAAATACCAATTAATTATCTTAGTTTTACATACAAACACTCTTTAACAAAATCTAAAACAGGATATCTATATCTATATATTAAAAAGATTTTTTTATTTCATATCCATATTTATTTTTCAGTTTTATCTTTTATATTGACGTGACTATTTCTTTATATTTAACTCTCTTTTTCCGATTTGATATTTTTATATCTATTTACTAATTCCGTTTTTTTTTAATTTAACCATTTTTTAAAATTTTATCATTTTTTAAAATTTAATAATTTATTAAACTAACTATCTATAATAAAATATTACTTACAAAATAAATAAAAACTACCCAAAACAAAAATTATAAAAAATATTTAAATTTTCTTTTATAATTATAATAATAATAATAATAATTTTATTATATTTTGTTGTTATAAAAAAATTAATCCATTTCTTTATTCGTTAATTTATTAGTAATTTAAATTGAAATTTCAGGCAAAACACTTTAAGCTAAGTCAACCCTACAAAATCAACTTGTAAGATTAGGTTTACACCCACTTATATATTATAAATAGGTCTTATCTTTAGTTGATGTGAGACTTCGAACACACCCCACTAGGTATAGACAACATTTTGAGCGTGAGACTAGACATTAATGGATGGTTCAATAGTTGATGGAACAACCTGCCCAACAACAAATACTGCTAAGATAGACTTTAACAATAACTCTGATACATGTTAAAAAGTAAACTTTAAGTCTAACTCAATCCCACAAAATCGACTTATAAAATGATGTTTACACCCACTTATATATTATAAATTGCTCTTATCTCTAGTTAACGCAAGTCTTGCAACAAAAGGAATCTCTCTTGCCTTGAAGTTTCTTTACAATATACTTTAAGAAATATAAAAATACAGAAAGAAAGAAAAAAATTTCCAAGCGAGAAAGATACAGAACTATAAATACCTTAAACTAATAGCACGATGACTAAAACAATGAGATACATTTATTTTTCTAATAAAAAGTTTACCTTAAAATTGACTTTGTTTTATAATCTCTTAAAAGCCGTTAAAAAATTATGTTCCAGAGTCTGGTGTCAATATATTCCTCTAAATGAGGTAGTTATTTATTCAATGAGCATTTTACCACATGATAACTTTAAAAAAAATTAAGTGGCATTATAATTTAAAGTTAGAGGCGTATAGTGCTTTTTACGACTTTACTGGTCTACTGATACTAATCCCCCATAAGGGAGCTAATTAGAATTGTAAAACAGTATGTATGTGTGTATAGAGATGGAGTTGGAATAGTTTTGTGGGTTTGAAGTTTACGATGTAGTGCTTTATGATGACAAAAAAAACATCGTACTTGTGGATGGATTAAACTGTTGTTTAAATTTTGATGGTAGAGGAACATTGTGAAACACATTTAGCATAACAAAGAAAAGAGTTGTAACAGATAAGCGACACGTGACGATGAAGATAAAGGAAGGGTGATGAGGTTGGTGAGAAGGGCACGGGAGAGTGATTATGATAAGAGATGGAAAGGAAAGTTTGGTGGGTAAAGGGAAGGGATGGACTATGTTCCATGAATCTGTAACATCTTCTTTGCCTAAAACCACCTATTCAAATGTTCTCGTGGGGTCATAACTTCTCTCCTTCTCTTCTCTCACGTCATTTATTTTCCACTTTTTCTCTCCTAATTTCCTTCTTGTCCTATTCATCGAGGTAGCTTCACCTATAACTACTTTTTTTATTATCAAATTTTAATTATATACATGAAATTTTTAACAGATACTTAAAATTAAAAATTATGAATATTAACTATTTTTAAAAAAATATAGAATTTTTTATTTTTATTAATTAAAATAAATAAAAACAAGGGTATTAAAATTTTACACTTTTATACTTTACATGATATAATTAGAAAAAAAAATTTACAAAACAAAGTATTCTTTATGAGGATCGACTCAAATCTACCATAGTAAGTCAGAAAAAAATTTCAGTTTGTTTTTTGTGGATCAAATATAGGATAGACCGGTTAATACTGTAAATTCTTACTATTTTGGTACGTGGGAATGACAAGCTAACAATTCAATCTTTCAATTTTTTTTCTGATTCTTTTAAGTTTTACATTTTTAAAATTTATTGTTTATTCATATGTATTTTTTAAAAGGATATTTAATCATATCAATATTTTGTAAGTGTTTAATTGATTAATTACTTCTCTAATCAAATGAAGTAAAATAAGTATTACTTTTATATATTAAATTACTCTGTTATAATTAATTATTAGAACTTAATATGTAAATATTGATGACTTAAATTACAATATTATTGATATAAAATGTATATATTAAGTTTTTTTTAAAGATTTTTTAGAATAATATGCTGATGTCTCATGTATATTAAATAATTATAAAGTGTTATTTTTTTTCTTCATCTTTGAATGTTGTGATGTATTAGTTAAAGGTTACTCCACTGTACGCATAGATAATTATTGATTAAAGTTTAAATTTGTTCAAAAGAATTCAAACGGTATTTTAGAACATAATTGTAAGAAGATCTAGAAATTTGAAAAGTGACGATGGTTTAAAATTAATTAGACTTGACTATTTCTACATGTGTGGTTAGCATTATTTTGAAAAGGCTGGATACCAAAAGTGATCACATTTTTCCATATGTGATGTATATTTGTTTTATGAATTTCAAGAGAATAAAGATCCTCGAAGAATTAAACTTTGATTTCTTTGTTGTTATTTTTCTCTCTGTCTTTTCTCTTATTTTTGTGTTTTTCAATTTTTTTAGATTCAAAATGGACATTCCCAAACTTCTCTTGAGAGTGTTTCAATTGATAAATCTCAATTTTTATAATTTTTTTTTTTGAAAAATTAGAATGAGAATATTTCTTATTCAATTAGGTGATAAGGATGTTTGAGATATAGCAGTTAATAACCCATTTCTTCTTATGAAAGTTCTAGAAAAAAAAGCATAAATATTTAAAGATATTATTTCCTGAATTGCATCTGAATAATAATGAATACTATTATATAAAAAGCAAAAATGTTATGTCTTCATCTTTTATAATTGGCATTTTATATGTTGTTTATACTTTTGCAAGTGTGTAAAAGATGTGTGATTTGAAATGATATATGAATAAATTGTAAAGGTCAAAAGTGAAAAAAAAAACTCTGGCATAAAAATATGAATTTTCAAAATAAAACATGTAAGTCCATAAAAGATTCACTAGTATTGTAAATATTTTTTGTATTGAACAAGAAGTTTTGTGAGAGGAGAGTTGAACATAAAATTCTTGAAGAGTTTGAATAGAATATAACATTGTTTAAATCGTTAAGCAAATATGATGTGGAACGTGAAAGATTGAAAAAACGGTGAAAAGGAAGAAAATTAAAAGAATAAAACAGTAGTTTTCAAGTTTGAAATAGTGAAAGTAGACTCAACAAAAACGAAAAAAGAATCACAAAAGTGAGGTTGCGAAAATCTAAAACGTGTTGGTGAAGAATTTTCAAGGTTCTTAAGGAATAACAAAAGAAACAAGTCTCTTCAATACAACAATAACCTTAAGAGACCATAACAATAATTAAGATCAACATATACACACTTTGAATGTCATAAACATGAATTCAAAAAACAAGAAATAAAAAAAATCTTTTGAAAAATAAAGAACCTTTTTAGCATGAATAGAACATACTTAAAGTGAAAGTAATAAAGAACTTGTGGATGGATTAGAAATCAATAAATAGTAATGTGAAAATTGATTATAATAGTTTGAAAATTATTTATAATTAGAGCTCTACCTTCCAAGTTAAATATTTAAGTTATGAAAGTGAGAAGAATTATTAAAATAAAAATAAAATTAAAAATTGAAACATGACAATATTTGGATTGAATTTAAATCTAATTTTATGATAGTCATTTAGTTGACAGTATATAATTATGGATTGAAATTTAACATTTTAAAAAATTGAAAAGAAACTAAAAAAAATATAACAAAACTTTTACGTTAAACTTAATTTAATATCATTACAAAATATTATAAATACAAGTTATTACCTATAAACCTGTCTCGCATATAAAATATGAGTTGAATTTAATTATTTATTATTCATATGTCATTTATTCTTTTAATTGTATTGGAATTATCATTATTATTAAAAAAATGACAAATCATAATATCCTTACATTTTTCCAAGATGATAAAAATAATAAGGAATTCTTCTCCATTAATTTTAATAGATATAAATAAAGTGAAATATTATTGAAAACCAATCGCCGTTATCCATGTAAGAGTAAAATAGATAAAAAAAAAAGTCGGAAGCTGAAACTATATACCTTTTAAGACTACAAATGCACTGTAAAGCAAAATGGAGAAAGAATAAAATCGGAGACTCTTAAAATTAATAAAATGGAGACTTTTGAACAATTTTATTTAGAAAAAAAAATAAAATAATAAATATATCTTCCATGAATATTTTCCATAGAAAGTAGTTTATAGCACTTTTCGTTGGAAATTTTTTTTACAAAAAAATGAAAATACAATATATTACTGAATTATACATGCACAAGCAGATAGGCTAAGAAAGCTAAACTACTTGAAATTTTAACACTTTTTTAGGTGGCAAGAAATGTAAAAATAACAAAGATAAAATAAGATATATGTCCAAATGATAAATAGAAAGGACAAATAGATTTGTTTTTTTATAATATTGTTCGAATATTCCTCATTTTTACATAAATTTCATATTGACTAATTTAGAAATGAGTTTGAGTAATATTCGTTTTCTTATATATATATATATATATATATATATATATATATATATATATATATATATATATATATATATATATATATATATATATATATATATATATATATATATATATATATATATATATATATATATATATATATATATATAATTATTATTATGCTAATATTTAGTTGTACAACTATTCTCTTTTTTCACTACATTTTTTTTTAATTTTTAATTTTTTAACTTTTCTAAACCACAGAATTTATCTCCAAGATATTTTGTTCTTTATCGTAACTTATATGGAGTTATATTCAATTTGAATTTTTCTACTTAATTTTAATATTTTTATTTATTGTATTTTTTTAATATAAAAATGTTTGACTATCAATTTTGAGTGTTTAATCACATAAAATCTTCACAGATAATATAAAAAAATTATCTTCTTTACCTTTTTAGATTTTTTTTTTCATTTGAAGAACTTTTATTTTAATAAATTAATTTTTATTATCTTTCAACTCTTCCACTAGTTTGATACTTAATTTTTTTCCAAATCTTTAATGTATTTTTCTTCTTATTGTGCCTTTTTTATACATTTATTTATTTTTGTTGGATTTTGTTGAATGATGTATATAATACACATTTGATAATTTTTACTTTTTTTTTTATTTGTTGTTTATTTTTATATAATTGTTTTTATTTTTTAACTTATTATCTAAATATGATTTTATCACCACAATTTAATAAAGTATTTTATTTACAATAATATAATAATTTTAATGTTATTTTCATTAATTAATTTTGTTTAACACCATCTAATAAATTAAAGTTTAAAAGATAATTTTTTAAAATTATTATTAGTTTGATATGTTTTTTATCTTGTTCAAGTGGTCTATTATAATTTTTATTAGTATATACAAATAGAAATTTAATTGGAATTTATAAAAAAAAAGTAAAGAAACATTTAAAATATTTTTAAACTTTGATTATATTTTATAATTTTTAAATATATTTTTTAACTTTATCAATTTTTTTCTTTCTTTCATTAACGTTTGTAAAATTAATATAAGAACTAGATTTCGTATTAAATAAACCAATAACTTTTTGTGTTACTATAAGCATAGAGACATAATATATTGTATAATATATTGTATAATATACTAGTAATCACACTAATGGCATCCCAAATAGATAATAATCACAATCATATAACTTAGGCGTTCACATTCCAATAAAGAGAACAATCAGAGTAGAATAGGAGTTCAATAGTAGTTCAATAGCTGATATTACAGTCATTCACAAAATGACAGAACTTAAAACTTAAACAGTTTAGAGTACTTCAAAATAACACCAACTTAAATTTAGAAATCCTAAAAATACTATACTGCATCATCAGCATCCTCCAACTCTTGCTCCAAGGGAACCTCCTCAACAACATCTACTCTCATCCAAGTGGATGATCATCGCAAAGGAAAACATACACAAGCAGCACACAACAAAGAAAGCAAGGGTGAACTAGATAACCAAGCAGTAATCATATAGTTCAATCAATAAATATCATCGTGCTTAGCTACATATAAAGAACAATCAAGGCATACCACTTTAAACCATGACTCAAACACTCATACGACTCATCCGGATTAGTATAATTGTCGAACTATTGGTCGTCTTTGCACTTGCGTAGTTCAGCTGGCACCCCAACACTATGCAAGGTAAATCCCTCATCTGTCTATGTCTAAACTCTAAGACTATAGACGAGAACCTCCCTCTACTCTCACTGCTTACACTGCTCTCCTCTATTTAAGCATGAACAGTGCTTCGAGTGTAGGGATAGACATACCAGTTCAAAGCTCCATACAGTTATACAGAACAACAACAACACCTCACACATCACTTTCAATCATCTCACCTTAAGATGTCCACTTCATACTCAATTACATCATTGTAGTTCACATTCATATGCTTTACAACCACTCAACAACACCATACATACATCCTGGCAGTCAAACAACATCAATCAATCCAAACAAAGAAGAAAAATGAGTGAGATCCCCTCCATGCACCAGTTTACGTTCATATATATATATATATATATATATATATATATATATATATATATATATATATATATATATATATATATATATATATATATATATATATATATATATATATATATCACCCTTTCCATATACATGCTATCAGAGAGCCCTTACTCCAAACCCTCCAACCAGAACAATTTCAACCAAAATAGGTTAATTTCAACAGAAATACTTACAAACATAATTGCCACATGTACCAGTTCATCACCAAAGCATAAATTATTTAAGCACAATTCCACAGTCTCAGTTATAATTATCCAATAAAAATTTAACATCGTAGAACAGCTTCACAAGAACACACCAGTTCAACATTCAACCTGCATATATTTGTATAAAATAAATTTATACAAAAATAATTAGCTCCCTTTGGAAAACTTCACAGTTTACTTGACAGGATGATCTAAATAGTGTTCCTCACAGCAGAATTCAAAGACACCCTATAAATCACCCAATGGTGATAGAATTAGCTTTTTAGGCTATAAATTACCATAAATTTGAAGTAGAACACTTCTAGTGGCATGCATTCAGTAAAATAGCAATGCCCTAGGTGTTAGAAACGGTGGAGCAAAGGAGAAAGTGAGTTACCGGTTGGAACAAGAACCCGTTCGGTCCGTTACGGAGCCCTTGACGCAGTGAACGTTTGAGCACCACCTATTCAAAAATTTAACTATTCAACATGGTGATATTTTAGAGAGAAGACAGAGCAATATTTAAAAGATGAGTTTTTAGAGAAAGAAGGAAAAATTGACAGAGGAAAGCTGACTTAGGAGAAAGACCTCTGCTAAGATCATGTGCCTTTGATCTGATGGGTCTCGCTACCCCCACATAAGATTCAAAGACCCCTTTATTAATTTTACATGCCCTTACACTATACATATATATTATAAATAAAATATATATATATATATATAAGGAATAATATTATTATATAACGAGTCAGTTTACCAAAACTAATAAACTTGTTAGAAAACATAAAGCGTAGATTTTTCATAGACCATGTCAGCTAATTTCATCTATGAATGCTGTCCGCATGTGTGAGTAAAAAAGAGAGAAAAGTCAAAGCCATAATTATTTGTCGTTTTGAATTGTAATCGCAAGGAGATCTGCATCCCTGTCCCCATGCATGGGATATTTGAATTCTAATCACAAGCAGATCTATTATTCTACCCTTAGCTCTACATCATATTAATACATAATTAAAAATAAAACAGATTATATAATTATAGGTCGACTCAAATTAATTAAGAGATTAAGTACACTTATTTTCAACCACATATAAAATTGAAAGGAAATTTTGTAGCAAAAAAATGGTTTGTTCTGCTTGGTGAAAAGGACAGTAACTAATAGTTAAGCCCAAAATGGGGCTTTCGTAGAAGCTGCATGTAAATATGAAAAAGTCTTTAATTTCAAAGATGCGTAATGGTGTGCTATAATGCCGAAAGGAAAAGTCATAATCGAAATAATAATGTCAATTTTTTTTAGGATTTTCAACACATTTGGCCAAAATCTTAGTTTTGGTGACTTGGAAACAAGTTCAAAGGGGGCATGCATCTGGACCATTCAATGCACCCATTTCTAACCGTGATTGAAACCTTTGTGTGCAAAACAGATGGTGACTTCTCATGACAAATCGATTTTCCCCAAGAAAATTCATTCATCACTATAAATAGGACAATAACATAAAATTCACTCAGACTCATCTTCTATATCAATACAACAACCAGGTTAAATACCTTTTTGTTTCATCTAAATTTCATTTCCATCTATTCAAATAACAGCAAAAATGTTTTCTTTTTCTGGTAAATTTAAATATAAAAAATATATATGAAAAATAATTAACAGTTTAGTGAAAATGAAAAATATAATTATTAAAAAAAACTGATTAAGCTTATTTTAATATTTGAAAATGATATTTAAATGGATTTTTAAAAAACTGATAGTTAAAAATAAAAGGAGAGATTAATCTCGTGAAATAAGAGTTTACTCTTTATTTTCAGCGTGTTTACATTTCAAACACTGGCACTGTGAACATAAGTTGCATGAATATTGGTCATTGTCTTCTTTTAGGACGATTTTTCAACATGATGAAGTAAACTGACCAGAGATGTGTACTCTTAAAATTGTTTACACTTCACATTATCAAACAACAGTAAATGATAAAACAAAAAACATTTGCATTATCATCTATGCATAAATTATTATATATAATAAATGTTATTTTTTGGGGAAATTAAATTAATAAACATCATTTAATAATGTACATTTTTTTAAAATGTGCAAATGCTAAAACAATATGGAGAGTTTTAGAAAGATCGTAGACTATAAATTATTCCAAAAACTATTATATATCATCAGTTATATTAAATAATAATGCACCACGTCGTTCGTTAAATTTTTATCAGACCACTTAAACAAAACTATATTCTAGTGTAGACTATCAAACATTTATTTTATACATAATTTAAAATTTTCAGAAAATATAAAATTGGAATAACACAAAAATAAATAATTATACACTATGTTCTCTAACGTTTATGTAGAGAAACTGTTTAAATATTAAAAAAAGTAGAGTTATATATACCTTCACACACACACACACACACATCTTGTTATCTCGTTTCAAGATTTAGCTTTTAGACTCAAACAAATATATATTCATATATTGACGACAACTAAAACATGTCATATACACAAATAACAACAGAAAAAAAAAAGGTAATTTATCAAAATTAAAGATAATATTATAAATGAAAAAAAAAATATTGAATATCTTTCATAAATATAATTCATTTCTTACTCTTAATCATTCTTAAATATATATATATACACATGTGAAGTGTAAAAAAATTTGACATGTGTTTTGAATATGCAATCAATTTTTTCTCCACTTCTCACTAGTAAATACTTTAATTTATATGATTTAAACATTCACTAAAGTATAAAGATCTCTACAATATATGTTCTAATGCCTAATCGAATCTATTGACAAATTTATCCATAACATATAAGTTATTCTGAAGAGTTATTTTTCAAAATTAAAATTAAGCCATGCATAAAATAAAAACAAGTTTAAAAATTACTATCATAAAACCTTACATAGTTAAACTTAAGCATTAGAGAATTACAATACGCTATGAAAAACAATTTAAAGACACAAGTTATTTATAGTTTAAAAGTATTTTCACTTTATATACCCAAATAATAACACACAGCATTGAAATCATTGTCAAAAAGTTCTTAAAGGAATTAAGAAATCCTAAGCATTACCTTTTTTAATAAATGAAAACAGAAACGAGGTTAAAGAAATTCATTATAATTTCTTCAAATACTGAAAAAAAATATATTGAAAGAGATGAAAATCCAAATTGTCAAGTATAAAATTATAGCTATAGCGACAAGAGATAATACATTATAATTAAGTTTTAGGAGTATACTTTACATTTCATCTAATGTATTTATTGAAGATGTTATATATTCATGACAAATATATTAATGTGAGAATCAACCGGCATAAGTGTGTTTTAAAAATTTGAAAAGTCTCAAAATTATTGAAGTTTGGATCCTACTGTTATATGAATTATTTTAAAAATTCTCATCCATATAATTTTATCAATCTATCAACTTGTCAAACATCATTACAATAAAATAATTGTAAATAGATATTACATTAATTTAAAAATTAAATAATTTAAAAACGTATATTAAAAATTTGATGTCTGCTTTCTCATTCTCCGCGCCCAAAAATTCAATTGTCCCACATGGGAACGTAACACTATATTTATTGTCTGTTGGCTGCTGGTATTTTTTATTTTATTTTTTTAAAAATAGTGAGATATCATAAATAAGTTCATTTTTACTGTTCAAAATTAATAGTAATTTTTTTTATCAACCTTTTCATATATTTACATTTTTTCTACGAATTTTCATCTGATTCCCATAGTTTTCTGTGGCTCATTCAAATACGTGCCTTATACTTTTATCTTATTTACATGATTTTCTTCTCCACTGGTTTAAAATATTGTTCTGATAATCTTTTCTTTTAATCATAGATTTTTTTTTCTTAAATATCATTATTTTTCATATGTTTTCCATCATTTATTTAAATAAATTGTTCATATCTATTTAAACTGTTTTTGTTAAATATTTGAACGTTTTCTTTAATTTATTTTCGTTATTTACATTCATCCCCACTCATTTATATAGAATATTTTCCTAACCATCCTTTATGTTTTGTATATAAAATACCTTTTTCATTTCTCGTTAATTTTCTTACGTTTTCTCTAATTTATTTTGAATTTTTTTCATATCTATATTTTTTTATTATTCATTCGAATAGTTTTTTCATTGATTTTAATTTTTTCTCATTTAATTCTCACTTATGTTTCTTTGTGATTTCCTGTTTACTAACATGTATTTAAGAATAGCGAAAAAAAGATTGACACAAAACAAAACAATACTAAATGTTAGACTTTCCCACCGTTAGATTTTTGCGAAAAAAATACACAGGTCTACGTTCAACGTAATCTATTATATGCATACAAAACAATAATAGTATTCTATAATTATTGTTAAAATGTTTGATAAATTATTTATAGAGAAAATGGCGTCATAATATGAGGTCAGCCACGACCACGAGAATGCATTTCTGACTGGCCGCCATCCACATCCACTTAATTGACCCACGTGTGCTTATCAATCCCCCTCTGTGGGTCCCACTTCGCACACTATACCATCCCCACTACGTCATTTTTTTACTTTTTTTTCATAAAGACAATGCTGCATCGCAAAAACTTTATGTTCTGCTCATAAATATCAATTAAATTATTTTTAACATAACATTAAACCATTTTTCATAATTAAACAATCTTTATTAAATCATACCACTCTTGTTTCTACTTAGAAAACTGTATGAATTTTTATTTAATTACAACTTTTTTTAAAATAAGTTGATGTAGTGATCGAATCTTTAACATAAAAACATTAGTCATAATAAAATTAAAATTACTTAAAATGATTTTTTTTTCATTTTATAGGATTTCTAATTTTATCCTTATAAAGTTATTCACTTTTATTACATGCGAATACCACATTTTTTTAATTAGTTGAGTGATGGATTTTGATAGATTCAAAAGTGTAAACGGGTTATTTTTATTTATTATAATTACTTAATTTGTCAGTGGCATACGTATAAACGAAGAATCCATCATCCGGAGATTACCGAGGTGTCCTGGTCCTTTGACGAGGTTGGTCCACTCATTTTTTTTTATCGTATGAAAGCAACACTATATAAACATACTTTTTTGTATTTTTGTATAATACAGCTTAACTATAATATTTAATTTTACGTAATTTAAAATTAAAATTATAGCTCCGTACATACCAAATATTGATTAGCATACCTGCAAAAGGATTTCCGTAGAAAATTCTGTCAAACAAGTGCATTGAAATATCTCATAAACCAAAATAAAATGTTGAATTATCAAATTAAAAATATTTAACAGAATTAACTATCGATAATAAACTAGAAAAAAGAAGTATAATAAAAAAAGTTAAATATTAACATCAAGATAAATTTAATTTTGTAATGTGTCCAGTTGAATAAAATAATTTGAATGATTAATTAAGTACATTAGAGTCCAATAAGCATGTATTATGAATGTAAATGACTCCATAGATTAATCATTAAGATGTGAAGATAACAATGAATGAATGATTATTATAACTGTATATCAGTTAAAGAAATTTATTGGCTGATGTAGTGGTTCATTAATAATATAATTAGTAATATTTAAAAATATAATAATGGTACCTGAGTGTTATTTATTAAGAGGAAAGGACATGTAATTGTTATTGAAGGTACGTGAAACAGAGAGAAAACAAAGTTGTCTTGTTAAAGAGACTATTATTATGTATGAATTTGGCATGGTTTTGCGTTTTTCCCCTTTTTCACCCAGTGTTTGATTGTCCGATTCGCTTTAGCGGCGTCTTTTACCATTTTACCATGGGCAAAACCGGGTATAAAATGAGGTGGTAGGAGCAGAAGAGACGAGAAAAACAGAGCAACTCAACACCTTACTTCTTCTTTTCACTCTTCACTCTTGTTTGTTTTCTGAACATAGATATGGATTCCACCTCCTTCTTCAATTCATCCTCTTCCGATTTCTCCTCCGAATCTTCCTCTCCGGAGGCCTTCTCCTGGGAGGGCTACCTCCCCTTCAACGAGAACGACCCGGAGGAGATGCTCCTCTACGGCATGATCGCCGGCGCCACCACAGTCGAGCGCGCCGCCGACCGAGCGGGCTCTGAGGAGAGTGAGGCGGTGCAGAAGGAGAAGTCCTACCGCGGAGTGCGGCGGCGCCCGTGGGGGAAGTTTGCGGCGGAGATTAGAGACTCCACACGGCACGGGATGAGGGTGTGGCTTGGGACATTCGACAGCGCGGAAGCGGCGGCTTTGGCTTACGACCAAGCAGCGTTTTCCATGCGTGGCCCCGCCGCGATTCTGAACTTCCCCGTTGATATCGTTAGAGAATCGCTCAGAGAGATGAACTACACGGTGGACAGCAATGAAGAAGGATGCTCCCCTGTTGTCGCTCTCAAGAGGAAACACTCGTTGCGGAGGAAAATTGGTGTGAAGAAAAACAACAAACAGAGTAGCGTAGACAATGCGGTCGTGTTTGAAGACCTTGGTCCTGACTACTTGGAACAGTTGTTGATGTCCTCTGATCGTATTCCCTCCTCCTCCTGATTCATTCCTTCCTCAACTGCAATCCAAACCTCAAAAGCCTTCACGCTGCGGCTCAAGCAACAATTCCGCAACGTTTTTTTAAAACCTTATAAATATCCATGATGCATAGTTTCTACTTAGGCTTTTTATGTTCGTTAATTCCTTTTTCTTCTCTGTTCTTTGGTTCTTGTGTGGCCGAGATGCCTGTGTCATGTTTGGATGACAGATTTCAACATCTTCTGAATCTGTATCTTTTTCTCTCTTCATGGTTTTTTTTAGTTTTTGTTTTCCTAGAAATGGAGAAGTTTCTTGTTTTTTTGTAAAGTTTAGACGATAAGGAATGCATTAATCTATGTGGGGCACCATTTATGTCAGATTGTCGATATTTATTGAGGTGACTGGGACTGTTGTTTTAGCTTTATCGGACTATAAGTCAACATGCATGGTCGAGTTTAGCGCGGGGAAGGCGGCACGTGTGGGCGCACCTCATACACAAACAAATTACAATCGGTTTCTTATCCATTTTGCCAACCTCTTCCCTTTTGTCTTGCAGTGTGTTTTAAAATTTTCTCAGTTTTGCCAAACATATATTGTCACATAATTAATAGCATCACAAGAGAAAAAGGGGTTTATCAGGGTGAAAATCTAATTTTCAGAATATAGAACGTTATAATAGAAAAATGATTTAAAAGTACTGTTGAAAAATGAAGGTAGATCTAGTCTCATTAAGGTGACATGGGATTATTAACGTGGTGCATGAGACGGGCGAGAGTTGTTTTTTGTAAATGAAAAGATGATGCATTAGTTTTCAAAGTTTCGTATTTGATTGTGTTGAAAACATGTGGCAAGGCTAGTTTGGCAGCAGGTTAGGCTAATTTTGTCCTGTGACCACAACCGCATCTACGAAACAGACTTTGAGACAGCACATCGATAGCTAAGGTGGAGATGAAATACAAAACTTTTGTTGTTCCAAAAGGAATAAAATATAAGAAGATAAAATGGATTAGCACTTAGAGGCAATATTTTATGCTAAAGGAAGAAGCAAGGAAATAGGGTGTGAGTTGGTGGGGGTTTCTAGAAATTTGTCAAATCTGTTGGAGAGAAGAGAACCGCAAAACAGTTTTTTTTTTCTCTCCAACTGTTTGAGTCCAACTTTGAAGCAAAAGAAGCTTCTTCCAATTGTGGTCTAACAGAACTGGTTGGACACTTAGACCAACTTCTTCAATCTTATGACTTCTCTCAATATTATTATAATCACGTCCCATTGCTTTGCTTTATACAATTTTCTTTCTACTCCTAAATATATCTTAGTATCTTAAACTATTATTTACACGCTAAGAAAGTCACCCTTTATATTCCATATTCAAAGGAAGATGTTTTATAATAGTTTTAACACCTATTTTGATCTTGGTTTGGTCAAAGTGTTTAAAATGATTTTACTTTTTTTTTTATGTTCATAATATTCTATATTTTGTAAAAACGGTTTAAGTTGATACATTTTGCTTACGGCGTTAAAAACACTAACGGTGTAGTTGTCTTTCTGACCAAAAGTGAATCATATGTCCAGTTATTGATTGTGTGGTCACCTGACGTAACAATGTTATAAGTTATTATTTCACTTTTTATATTTTTTTATTTTATTTTAATTTATTCTTAATAGATTCTCATCTTCTTCTTTCTTCGGACCACCACCAATACAACAACCACCATCTCCCATGGGTCACCACCATGTCGGCCAATGTGAAAGCTTCCTCGTTCCTTTCTCTCGTGCAACCATGAATCTGAAACAACAAACCATACTCAAATCACAACCACCAATAACCTTGTTCCGGAACTACCATCATGAATTCTCTTCTCCTCAAGATTTGCGAGAACAAGAGAAACCTTCATGGCACGATTCAACCTACAAGAAACTACCAAAAAACCCCAATTTGAGAACACGAAACCCTAATCGCAATCATCTTTTTCTCACGAACAACAACCGAGCCACAATAGCACTACCCTAAAATCCCAAATCAAAAAACTCTAAAATCCCAAATTAGAAAACCCCTAATATGAAAAAATCCAAATCGCACCATCACTCCACCATGTTGTCTCCTACACCTCCAGACAATTTCGTTCTTCATCGTGAAAAGCATTGGAAACTCAAAACCCTAACCCTGCTCAGCTTAAATTTAACTTTAACTTTTAACCTTGTCATGTCAATTGGACTTATTATTTCCACGTATTGCAAGACTGCACAGGTCACTCAACATCACTCAACATTGGCCAAGAGACAATAACATAGTTAGTTTTTTTAACGTCTTAAACAAAAATAATTAACTTGAACTGTTTTTATAAAATATGAGACAACTATGAACATCTAAAAGAAAGACCAAAATAAGAATTAAACATTTTATAATATGTTCTAAAGTCGAACAACAAAAGTTTATTCCTCGTTTGGAGAGCATGTTTTTTTAATTTTGTAAATGCTCTTATATAAAAGAAATTAAAAGGTTGAAAAAATTGGCATAACTATATAGTTTTTTGGATGCACCGTCAAATTTTTATCTTGCAACAACAAAAATTAGTATTGAATTGATTAAACACTTTATTTAAATATTTTCTTCCTTACAGTGTTAAATATTTTATCACTCGATTATCCTTACTTAACTAATTTTACCATCTTTATTTTTTAAAATAAGTTTACCAATAATTTTTGTGTATTCTACCAACATGCTAGATGTTTAAGATGTATGAAGAAGAAAAAGTCATTTAGAAAAAAATAACAAAATGAAAAAAAGAACATCATTTACTCTTTTATTGTTCCAATACAGGAGTGTGACTGTTTAAGAAAAAAAATAATAATAAAATACACTGAAAAAAATGTAGTGTTAAAATTCGTTAAAGGATGATTATTAAATAAGAAAATATATGATTAAGTTAAAATAGGCTGTTATATATTTTTTATTATAAATTTAAAAATGATAATAACCTACAATGAAATTAGTCATTGCTAATATTTTTATTTTAGTTTTAAATTTATTATTTAATGTTGATAATAAACAAATCATTAATAATTTGAATTTATCAACAAATTATTGACTATCTAAATCTTTTATTTATAAAATTATTTTTGAAATTGGAAAATCTGACGTTATCAATAATAACAAATTTGTTCAGAAATATTTCCCAGTAATTACCGATAAATTTAATTATCAATAAAATTTATCATAAAATTGTGATTGAGTTTTTTTTCTTATTTTATTTCTCTTCTTTTTCATTTTTTTTGTTTTGCATCTCTCCTCAACCCCTTCTTCTCGTTGTCACATTCTAATGTATTGTTGTCATTGGCTTCGACCTCCTCATCCTTTCTTCTAATTTTTTCTTTTCTATTTTTTTTTCTTCTAATTCACCTTCTCTTGATATATAAAATATCCATATAACTTGGCAAAAATTTACAAGCCTAATTTATCAATGAATTTCATTGGTTATTAGAATTATAAGTTTTATACTAAATTTATAGACAAAAATATTCATCAATAACATTAATTCTAATTTATCGACTAAAATATCGTTATTAATTTAAATTTTAAAATTTATCAATAACAAATATTAATAAATTTAAATTTATTGAGGAATTTATTTTCATTAATAAAATTTATTAATAATTACAAAAATTCTAATAATGAATACGAGTATTAAAAAAATAAACTTTCACCAAAATATCCAATTACAAACACTAAATAAAATATTCAAAATGTACTCATATTTTTTTAATCAATTTCAAACTAAAAATTCAAAGTCACTTAAAAAAGTATAGACAAACAATAAAATATTAATTCTTTTAATACTCGGATCAGTGAAATTAAAATTTCTTAAGTACAATTTGACAAGTAAAAAGCAATTTTTCAATACCCAATTCGGCAACTGCAAATATTTTTTATCTGCCATAGAGAAATTTTGTTTAATCAGATAAAATCTCTACGAAAATCTTGTCTCAAATCCACTCCGCGTTAAGGTCAATTAAGTATATTATGCATAAATTTCACAATTCAAAACTGTGTTAAGAGAATAGAAAAACCATTCCAAAAAGCCCAGCAAATGTTAACTATACCTTACATTCAATTATAACTTATATTTTTACAATAATCCATCCTGTGTAACTTTTCTACCATCCCAAATAAAAAATCTCTAAATTCTATTTCTCAAATTCAAATGAATACTCGTTATCTATCTATCTATATATAATCTCATTTTACTTTTAAATCATCCATTCCATATCATATAATATAATAAATTGATCAAAACAAACATACACAAACGAAAACCATGCTACATGAGTATTTTTCCAAGTTGTCAAACCAACCCAAAATAGTCAATTCCTAAATTTTCCAAAAACCTAAATTTTATATATTTAATCTCAAATTCATAATTTCCCAAAGTCAATCCAAATAATCCTTCAACCTAGAAAACTTAAATTTAAAAAGATAAATCTAACCCCTTTCCGGAAGTGATTTAAATATATAAGAATTCAAAGGTTGAAGAATGAATTACTGAGACAAATCATCAACATGTAATAGGAGAAAATATATATACCCGATATTACAATTTGAATTTGGACAGGAAGAAACATATGTAACTTAATCTTCATTGATCATTTTGCATGTTTCCTTTTGACGAGGGAAATTTGGTATTCAAAGGAAGGAAGTTGAAGATGACTTGTCCTTGTTCCACTTTTACGATTGAGAAGCAATTATTTAGAGGTAGAAAATAGTTGAGTTTTCTTCTTATTAGGTAGCTGGAAAAGGAGGAAGGAGGGAAAAAAGAAATTACTTCCTGCCAAAGATAAGGTTCTGTTTTTGGTAAAGAAGACAGTTTTCTTTTTATACTGTTCTATTTTTACTCTAGGTTTCATATACACCCTCATCCCACACTTTAAGTTTTCAACAAAAAGCCCACCTGAACGCCATTCAACTACCCACTCTTTTGTATCTACTCTCATTCTAAAATCATTTTTATCTTACACTATCATTATATAGATACCACAAATATAATAAAATAATACTAAGCTAAATCCTTAAAATTATTGATTTATGTAAGAGACTTGTTTGTTTATGCGTTTAGTTGCTTATTTTTTTCTTTTTCAAATTTTAAAGTTTTTGTTCTTACAATTACATAATTTAGGAGTTAATATCTAAATCAGTTTAAATAATTTGTTTTCATTCTATTTTCCGAAACACCTTTAAGACAAAATTATAGAATACAAATTTCAAAGTGGATAATACTTCATGTGATAGATGATTGATTTTAACAATATTACTTAGCGGATTTGGGATCAAAACATTGTTTTATAGTTTAAAAGCAACTGTCATCTTAAAATCTTGTTATCAACCATACGGTGGTGCTAAGGTTCTAATCCCAAGTCTACTTAGTGATTTTGTTTGGATCAATCATCTCTCATCCAAGGTATTGTCTGCTTTAAAGCATGTACTTCATCGCGATTTTGTGTTTAAATGATACCTCGGAAGTGGGAGAAGTATTTAAACTACCTTTGACCTTCACTCATAAGAGATGCGATTATTGGTGGTGATAAGAACATAAATTCCATAGTCGAGGTCTAAAGTAAACGACCATTCATCTCCATTTAAGAGAATTATGGTTCGTCTTAAAACCTTGTTATTGATAACATTGTAGATGTCAATGTTCCAATCCCAAATCTGTCAAATGATATTGATAGGGTCAATCACCACTCATCAACTTATTTTCTCCTTTGGAGCTTATGCTCTATCATGACTTTTTTCTTTAAAAGATGCTTCGAAAAGTGGAAGGAGAAGAGTTTTTAAACTGTTTTTGGCTTCGATTTTTAAACAAACCTATTTGATATGGTATGAACAATTTTAGTTTAATCATTTTCATTGATAAAAATTTGTGTTTAAAAATGTTTTAAATTCACTATATCATATATAATGTAATCGACGTTTAAAATTAATTATATAAAGTGTTAAATACGTTATTAATTTGTATATTTTTCATGTATAATTGAAATTTATTCATAGTCCTAAATTCGGAATATAGCTTGATCTTTAAATTAAAAAAAAAATCGATATAATTTTCCTTAACTCAACTGTGATTAAAAAAATTTATGTGAGAGACAATATTTTAAGTTAGTATTTTAACTTAGTTACAACATTTAACACTTTCTAATTAAAATATAGAAAGAATATAAAAATCATATCAATTCATTTTAAAGTATAAGAATCAAAACATATACAAATTTGAATCATATATAAATTCGTATTTTATATCTAATTAAATTTATTAAGATAAACATATTTAACCAAATACAAATATAAGTAAAAAACATGAATTTTGTTTTTTTCTAAACAAATATCAATAACTGAAAACAAAATTTACCAAATGTAAAATCAGTGAGTAAGAGAAACCAGTTTTATTCAGAGAGTGAAAATAAAATTAAAAAATAGGTTTAGGAAATAAAGAGATATTAAATCTTATGAAATCATTACATTTTCATTTATCTTGTCTCGTAATTCACATGAACAGGAGGATTGACTTCATATAAGAAAGGAAATCCAGTGAACCAAACACAACAAGCCACATCAATTAAGAACTTTCAGAGCTAACATAATTATCGTATTCTCCTTTCACCACACTTTCGTTTTTAGAAGCTATGATCTGAAATAGGATTTTCTTTATTTTCTATTTTTGCTAAGACAAGCTTCCTGAATTGTGATTAATATCAAAGCAGCACTGCATTGGTAGTCTAATCTTCGTAATTAGAAAAATTCACCCTCAAAATCCACCAACACTGAGAGAATTAATAGGTGGTCCCGTCATTAGATTTCTTAACTGTTAACTATACTTGGATTATATGTCAAAAAGTACTACCGAAAGCAATTAACATCCCTTCAAAGATTTCCAAATCATCTCAAATTATCCATCATGTTAATCAACTTGCCAAACCATTATTATTAGTGTGTTTCTTGTAATGCATTTCATTAAAAAATTATTTATTTTATTTTTAACGAATTTACACACAATCTTACTACTAAACAAGGTACGTTGAAATTTTTATACACCTACCCAAAATGAATGAGTGATCCATGACAACAGATCATTTACAAAGTAAACAGTTAGTTTAAGTTTAATCACGCTTATGTTTATAATTCAAATGATATTATTTATTATTAAGGTGTGAGTGAAAATAAGTTGATACTGAATAAATTTAGTAATTAATATTTGTATTTGACTAGTTGGTGTAGTTAGAGTAGTTCCATTAACTGATGAATACCTAAGATATTGTCACGTGATGAATGACAACAGCCAGTAAGTTTGATGGTCAATTATGAAGTTCTACAAATATATGTATATATAATAAGTCCAAATAAGAAGGTAATGTGTTTGGGATTGCTTTAGATATATAATAATTCAGTGGAAAGTAAATGATTTTACTTTGATATGACGTGGGTTAACTGAACCTGGTCACCAATTGACCAGTTTAAAAGACAAACACAAATACCCATATGATTCTCATTATAACCTGTTGAACGACCAAGGAAACTTTCACGAATACATACGGACTTTGGGTGAAGTTTTACAACCCATTACACAATAATAAAATACATATTTTTCACTCCTAATCAAGTGTTAATTGTTTCATCAATCATGATTACCTTATCTTCTTGGTCTTAAATCCCAACCAAACTTTTAGGTAGGTCAAATGAAAATTGTCGTTTGTGTTGAAGAAAATAAAACACCATGAGATCCCGTATTAGTTCAGCAAAATGTGACCACACATTTTGTCGTAGTTTTTGTAGAAAAAGCTTTTTCCTTCGTTATAAACTTCGTTCGGGTCCAAATTACGGAAGTTGCAAGCTTATCCTTCACCATCCACCAAACTTAAAACCTGACTTTACACTTTCGACTCAAAAAAGATTAATCTAAAATACATCTTCTTAATCATTTACTTTATTTTACAGTGTTCCATTCCATATATCAATTTGATCGTTGTTAGTTTTTTAACGCTATAGCCGTAGCATAATAAATATCATGTGTATTCAAGTCGGATAATTTAATGCGGTAAAAAAATTAAATCTTTTAAACAGGACAAAATTAAAATAAATAAATCCTATACTTGTTTTCTACTTCAAATATATATGTTAGATATTTTTAACGTAGTATTTTATTTTAAAATCTGACTCTGTTTTTAGTAGGAATTTTTATATATTTTAGAATACGAGATATCTCAAAATTTTATTTATTTTTTACTATAATTGTATATTTCACTCTGAGATTTTAAAAGATATTTATCGATGTACGAGTGATTTTCTTTTGTAATAGGAAAAATTTTAAATATATATTTTTTTTATCAGTTTACAATGTTGAAGATTCTTGTAGAAAAACCTAATTTTTCTTTTCGTTTAAGATATTTTTGAAGATCCTCTGTAAATCACCCTCCCGAGTTTAACCCATTATACAGTGTTTCCTTTTCTCTAAGAGGAAGGAAAGAGACCCAACTCAAACCTTAGTTTTCAGGCTGTTTGCTATTTCTTCCTAGACGTTCCTTTTTTCTTCATGCACTCCATAAAACTCAAACCCCAAATTAACGTTCATTAAAATTATATAAAATGATAAAAATTACCTTTGCACGTCCATTTTATAATGTATTTTAGAGTGTGTAATTTGTAAAATATTTTTTTATCCAAAAATACGTTTCAAAATATACATTTCAGAACATATTAAAAAGTACATCTTGGTTTGTGAAATTGAGAGTATTTAAAATAATTCGGAATATACATTATGAAATATATTTCAAATTTAATCCAGAAAGTACACTCCATAATACATTCAAAAAATACATTTTAGAATGCTTATCTCAAAATACAAGGTAACATTTTATTTTATTCAATCCTTACATTGTAAATAAAATCCAATAAGGTAGTTGCTTTCTGCACCCTCCAATTTTTATCCATTAATCCAACAGGCCCATCCATAACATATAAAATAAACAGTTGTATTGTTTAATGCATTCTTTTAGTCATGTAGGGCCTTTTTTGTTGAATCTGTTAGTTACGAAAACATGTGAGAATTATATCATTGTAAATAGAATTTATTATTTAATTTTTAAGTATGAAAGGAGCTCTTTGGTACAACTTACTCTGTAAATTTAAGTAAGATCATTTATCCTTATATAGCGGCTTTGCAAAGTATTTTGATAAAAAAATAGCTATGAATGTTATGATAGTTGAGGCATATGCTTTTAAAGGTATTGATGTCATATATAGGGTCTTAGTTCCACAAGTCACTATGATGACAAACTCCGAAGTGTTGAAACAATATGTTTTTATGTGAACACTTTCATGTCATTATTATACTTTTCTTTTAAACTTATCACTATTGTATGTGCACATGTGAAAATCTAAAATAGGTTTTAAAATATTTCATGCTCCGTAAGTTTTTTTTTTTAATTTAGCTATTTCGAAATAGTTGAGATATGTTACATTCTTATTACTTATTTATAATTAATAATAGTTTTATATTTATGAAAATCTGAACAACACTTAATGAGGATCAAGATGTGATCATGATATTTCTGATGGGAACTATTTGTAGAATAGACTATTTCTATGGCAAACAACATATGACCAAAGGGTTTAATTGAACTCAAAAACTTTTTATTTCTTAAAAGGAATTTTCAAAAATAATTTTTATTGCTTTCATATTTACAAAGTATATGAGATTAAATGTAAACATATATTTATTCAATCAATTAAAATTCGTTTTACCTAATTAATAATTTGAACAATATATCAAACTAAGTAAAACTAATATAATAAATAGATCATGTTAACATTCTTACTAAAGTTATTAATTGTTACGTAGACAGAGAAAATCTCGATCAAGTTGATCATCTTGGTGAAGTTCAATATGTGAGGCCAACGATCATATGATAAGAACATCTCAACCAAAGATTATACAACCCAAACATCTCAAGGGCTACATGAGGTCTTGTGCGAGTAAAGATCATACTATAACATTGAAAATACATTAACATATGTTACTAAAAGTAATCAATAAGAAACCTCACTTATATATTAAGATATATAAAGATAGCTCATTCCCGTAAGAATAGAATACTCACTCACTAGAATAGGCTCTAACCATGACTATGATACCATATTAGAAAGTAGGTTTAAAGCCTAACTCAACCCCAGAAAACCAGCTTGTAAGCTGAGGCTTGCACCTCACTTATATATTATAATTTGACCTTATCTCTAGTCGATGTGGAACTTCCAACACACCCTCTTCATGCCGAGGTATAAACATCTCGTGTGTGATAGTAAAAATTGGATGGTCCGATAACGGTCCGATAACGAGTAAAATAGAAGAATAGAATGCCCACTTAGAACTAACATTACATGCAATATCTTCAACTTTCAAGTACTTACAAATACCAACCTTCCAACTGGTTCAACTAAAGAGTAAGAAATAATTTAAACAATAAAGCCGGGAATATCTAGGGTAAAGGAGAAAAGGCATACCATATTGTAGGACAATTCAGTTTCATACAAAAACATGTTAATTTCAAATTAAGATTTTAAGAAAGTTGTTAACATGAAAATAAAGACCAAATATACTAAATTTTACAAAGTTTTAAATTATGTGAACTTAAAAAAAAAATAACAACAAAAACGAGATTTATACTTGTTCACTACTCTTTAAGAGCTTCATCCAATTCTACTTTGCAGCCTGAGGAAAGTATTCCATTAAATCAAGATATTACAAAGTTATTTAAACAAAATCATATATCACAATCAATTTTATTGAACCTATGAGAAGTCTGCACAAACGTGTAAAACTCTATTGCACACCTGTATCGAATTAACAAGAACTACCAAGAAAATGTTAAAGAATAACTAAACCTGAAAACTTATTTGCTAGATCTATTAAATAAATTTTTACCGAACTCAATATCCATAAATGTTATCAAGATTTGTTCGATAGTAGTTTGATCTTTTTCGCTTCACATGACACAACACTCATTCCAGCTCAAACAAATTTTACAAAACTTACTTTCAAAAGCGTGTTTGTTCACGTGAGAAGAGTGTTGTTTTATAGACAAAATTTTTGATAAATTTAATCCATTAAAAATATTAAACAATCGGTTAATTTTACTTAATTCATGAAACTAGTTGTTTAACAAATATTTTAGTCGATTAAATTGTTAATAGTATATATCCTATAAGCTTAGAACATTTTAACATGTTTAAAAATAGTTTTAACATATGAAATATTGATCATATATCAAATCTTGATTAACAAGCTATTTAAACAAATTAAAAGTAAAATCCACTAGGTAAAATATTCTTGTAGAATATTTTAACAAATCTTATTATAGTGTTAGTTTATTAAAATATACTTATTTATCAATTATGATTTCAATCAAATAATTTATCAAAAAATTTGAACAACTTACCTCCTAACGCTCACAAGTACTCCGGATGGATTATTTGTATCATCTTGATAATCTTTAGGTTATAAGATAAACGAGATGGTCTATCAATGAAAATTATTGGGAGAAAACAAATAATATTAAAGATGAACACCGTTCTGGAAAACTTTTACCAGAGAACCACTAGAATCATTATATATACATGCTTACCAAGTTATTAATTAACTAATTAGTTTTGTAAAATTGACAATTAATGTTTTACATCGGAATTTTGACAGGAGAGCTATTGTGACAACAAAAACAGTGGGAGTCTCACAACTAAAATCTCATCAAATATTTACTCATGCATTTATAAATAAAAAAAACCATGACCGAATGTCTCATGTAGTTGGAACTCAATGGAACGCGCCAAAAGATTTTTTAGTTTTAATGTTGAAGAGCGTCGATGATCTATAAAATATTCTTTTGAAATTATGTCAACCGAGACCATAAACATTATAATATATGATAATTAAGAAAACTTCTAATTGATTGATATTTTCTAATTTTCAAGTTTTAATATTAAGATTCTATTTAAATAAAAATTTTAATTATCAAACAAATAATTACAACCAGTAATCTTCAAAATTATTACAAAAACTTTAATTATAAAGTGATTCCCATATGATAATTAATAATTTTTTAAAATTAATATTTTATGATGAAAATATCATTAATTTAAAAATATTATAAGTTTCAAAATTATATAAAAGAAACTTAAAATTTATAATAATTATATGTTTATTAAAAAAATATTTTTAAGGAAATATTTTAATATTGGCTATCCAAACAGTTCAAGGTTATAAGAATTTTGTAAACCCTGCGTGCATGATCATAGAAGCAATAAAATGATATATAAGCATGTTACAATTTTATGGATATAGAATGGGCTGGACCGCATCATCAATTATACCTTGAAGCTACGCCGGAATGCACTACCATGGGATAAACATTCCAAAAGCATGAATATGAATATGAACATGGACCCCACATCCTTATTTATGGCAAAATGGCTTGAAATTGATGTTTCATAATAAAATTATCCAAAACTAAACTTGAATGCATGAAGTGCAAATGAGCCCATGGACATGTAACTAACAAAAAAAAAAATATGTTCCCGATGTGCACGTGACCTTTTATATATGACTGAACCAAAAATGTCACCCATGATCTCATTATATGAGACTGGATGCTGTAAAGTTTGATATGTACATTATACTAAACCAAAACCATACTGCTTCCGGAAAAGAAACACAGCCCACATCTCACCTCATTTTTGTTACCAAATAAGACCAAAATAGAAAGTGAATTACGAAAAATAAAGCAAAGAATTGAATGCGAGATTCAACAATCATGGTGAATAATTATGGCCAAAAATTAACTTAAGGAAGACACCTCCTTCCACTTGTCTCGTAATAAAAAGTTGAAATCACCTAAACTGGGTCAGACATTTATTTTAGCACTTTTATGGGTAGAAGCAATGAAAAGTTATGACAAAAATTAATAGAATACATGATTTACAAAATAAAAGAGAAAAGCATGGAAGAAAACCGTGCATGTAGTAGCTTTGATTTGCAAATCCCTAATATACGTGAAAAAAATAAGGCCATGATAGCAGGGCACATAGTTTGTGTTCCAGCTTTCAACATGCTTCCAAGGATATGTTTAGAATTTGTACTTTTTTTAAAAAAAAAATTATCGAAATCAATATTCGTTTCAAAAATTATTGATATGAATAAGTTGTATTTTCCTGATATGATTTTATTTTAAAGAAATTATATTTAGGTAATATGACTGAGACCTTTTAAGTCAAATTATAATCAACCAACACAATTTTAATGTTATTTAAAAAAATCGTATTGAACAAACATAATTTTATTTATACCAAATGTATGCAGAATTATGTTAAATTAAAATCTTGTATGTAGATCATGATTTTGTTTAAATCGTTAAACTCGTGATCGTCAAATAGAAATTCAGATTAATATCTGTTAAATTGAAATCATACACAACTTTATTATAAATAAAAATAATCAAATAAAATTATGTTTAGGGTAGTAATTTTTCTAACAACAGATGAAATGCGACTTCACTTAAAAAAGTTCCAAAATCGTGTTATCTAAATGTAATTCCTTTCTAAAATAAAGTTCTGTGATTTAAACACAACTTCAAAGATGATTAATAAAACTGAAAAAAATTACATTACTTTTATAAATTTTCCTCCAAGTTTGTGAGGTATAGTTAATTGGATGAAAAACCTTCATGCTTGCAAAAGAACCTTTACTTCATTTGATGAAGTTGCACGTGCCAAGTCATCGTGTCAATAATACACTCAAATCAAATAGATTTCCATGACCCACCCATATCAAACTGGTTGTGCAGGAATAAAAAAACTAACATATTATCACATTGCATCAAATAATATATAATATCTTTAATAAACATTAGCTTTTAGTAAAATTTATAAATATTTGATATTAATTATATAGTGAAAGATATACAAGAGTACTTATTATTAACAAGGGTGACGAGATAAATAAATTTATCATTTTCTATTCAAAATTTATTCAACATCAATAAAATAATAATTTTATTTTAAAATATAACATAATTTAAAATGAATTAACTAAGAAAGTGAAAAAGAAATATTTTTTTATCAAGTATTGGAAATGGGTATAAAAATTAAGAGGTGTAGATTAAAATTTTTCCTATTAATAAATATACACACAGAGGAACAAATTTCTTTAATTTTTTCTTTCTTTCTCTGAACTATTCATCTACTTATTTTTAATCCAAAAAATCACGTATAAGTAGTTTTGAATGAAATAAAATTAAAAGAAAATGAAAAGTAAAGAATATCTTGATGTGAGTTCCTTCAATATTTATTATTGACCGCGGTGAATATGAAGTTCATATACAGAATTATGTTTAAGTTTTTTGAAGCAAGGCAGACGATTTAACAGCAGAAAGAAAAGCTAATTGGAGCCATAGACGAAGTCACTAATAAAAGACTTTACAACATGTTTGTTGAGAGGGAAATTGAAGTTATTGTGCAGATACAGCCTTTATTTTTAAGAACAATTGCATGCAGAGGAGTGGAGTGAAGTTGTAATCTTAAAAGTAGTACCCAAACAAAACAAAACTTTATCTGACAAAAGACCCCTCTAAAGCACGTCACAGCCGCCACTTGTTATTAGGTTTTCTTTGATGGTGGAAAGTGACCATAAGGTGGGGGACTGCAACCCGGTGGCTTGTATGGAGGTTCCAACACTGGTGGTGGTTTCGCATAAGGGGGAGGAAATAGCGGTGGCGGCTTCTCATATGGAGGTTCAAACAATGGTGGTGGTTTTTCATATGGGGGTTGATACACTGGTGGTGGCTTCTCGTAAGGAGGTGGATATACTGGCGGTGGTTTCTCGTGAGGAGGTTCATATACTGGTGGTGGCTTCACGTAGGGAGGTTGATACACCGGTGGTGGCTTTACGTAAGGAGGTTGATACACCGGTGGTGGCTTTTTGTGAGGAGGTTGATACACCGGTGGTGGCTTTTTGTGAGGAGGTTGATACACCGGTGGTGGCTTTTTGTGAGGAGGTTGATACACCGGTGGTGGCTTCACGTAGGGAGGTTGATATATTGGTGGTTTCACATGAGGAGGTTCATACACTGGAGGTGGCTTCACGTAGGGAGGTTGATACACCGGTGGTGGCTTTTGGTAAGGAGGCTGATACACTGGCGGTGGCTTCTCGTGAGGAGGCTGATACACTGGCGGTGGCTTCTCGTGAGGAGGTTGATACACCGGTGGTGGCTTTTCGTGAGGAGGTTTATACACTGGTGGTGGCTTTACATAAGGAGGTTGATACACTGGTGGCTTTACGTGAGGAGGCTCACACACTGGAGGTGGCTTTACATAAGGGGGTTGATACACTGGTGGTGGCTTAACTTGAGGAGGTTCATACACTGGAGGTGGTTTCACGAAAGGAGGCTGATACACTGGTGGTGGATTCTCGTGGAGGCTTCTCATGTGGTGGTTGGTACTCTGGTGGTGGTTTTTCATGAGGAGGTTGGTATGGTGGCTTCTCATACGGAGGATGGAAGAACGGTGGAGGAAGGAACGGATGGTTATATAATGGGGGTGGTTTTTCAATTGGAGGAGGTTGATAGATGGGTGGAGGTTCAGTTATGGGTGGTATGCCAATTGGGGGAGGCTCATAAATGGGTATGTTGAAATTAGCCACGACTGGGGTAGTAAGAAGCGCCACTCCAAGAAGGAGCAACATGAGTGAGTGTAAAGAAGTCATGTGGAACATTTTGTGGTGGAAACTGGTACCAAAGAAAAAGTATTTATAGGGAGAGATCCGAGAAATTTTTCTATCAAGATCATAAAACTTTTGTTATTTTATTATTATCTATATGCAAAATAATATTTAAATCAGAATTTAAGTCAAAAGTGTGGCAGGTATAATTTGTGATTTTGATATTCAGTACCCCGGAATGGATTTTCCACCCATTCAGGTTTAATGGAGTCTCCTGGGAACAACATGATTCTGAGTTTTCAGTGCAGAAATTGAAGCAGTGACTGTGAACTATAAATAGTTTGTCTAAACTGATAGGCTGATATGAAAGATGGATCTAGAGCAGCACATAGATAAGGATCCTATAATTTGCACAAGTTGTCTTAAATTTGCCGCGTATATATTTTGGATGTCTAATAAATTATAAGCTTGGTAAATTTGAGTAGCATTATTGTTTATAAAATGAGTTAACGTGGGGTGGTGGAGGCGTGAGTAACAGGGCAGAAGTTGTGGATGAGAAAAAATTATGAGGATTATATGTTAAACATATTGTATGGTGAAAGTTGAAAATTGAAGAAAGGATGGTTGTGTAAAAGGAGTCACGAGAAGCTGATGAAATCATGACCACCCGTATTCACTCCAATCATACACCACAACATGCTCTTACTCATCTTTACATTAGTATTACGTATTACGGTGGTTGTTTATCAATCAATCCAATTCATTCAAAATTCCAATTTTAAAAAATTGAGGTTAAATTAAATTGGAATAGCTTTTAAATTATTCTTTTTATTTAATTCAATACCTAGGACTAATTTCTTAAGTCGTGTCAACAATTTTTTTTTTCCTTTGAACTTTACCTTCCAGATTTACCTTTCCTGAGATATTCTTATATTTTTCCTATTTTAATAATATTTAATGCAAAGAAAATATTTTAATGCTGAAATTTTTCCTTCTAAAAATAGGGGCTACACGCATTCGTTTAATATATATTCTACCTTTCAGAAAATTCTTCAAAAATATTTAGTGAAGAAATGATAGAGTTGTCAAAATAGGAAATCCGGCTCAGCCCGGCACCCCACGGGTTGGTCACTTAGTGAGCCAACTCAACCCGCCTCACTTATTAGCAAGCTGAAAAAATTTGAACCCGGCCCGACCCACCACAGATTGGTAGGTTAAAGAAGTTGACTCACTGACTCATTTAATTATAAATTTTAAATAAAAAAAATTACAATTTTTTTAATTCAAATATAAATAAATTTCACATTAAAATGACGTTAAATTCCAAAAACAATTCAAAATAAATAAATAAAAAGATCATACAACCCAAGCCTAATCCAAAAACATATACAAAAGGTGAACAAATAAGTTTTTAATATTGATAATTTTTGTATCACTTGTCCGTTTATAATATTAGAGCCTTGAATAGATAAATTTATAATATTTTTTCTTTTGAAACATTTTCTTTTTTATCACCATCTACAATATAATAAAAAATATGCTAATTAATAATATTGAAATACAAAATAATAAATAATTAAATTAAATTAGGTGGGTTGGTGAGTCAATCCAGCTGGGTTCAACCCGGTGAACTGGGTTCTAAGTAAGTTGAGTTGAAAACTAGCCCATTCTATTTTATAAACTTAAAGGTTAGATGCAAATACAAAATAATAAACATAATAGTAAATAATATATTATTATTATTATTATATACTAACTTTATAACGACGAAAGAACTAAATAAATATCAAATCTTTAACAAATAACTTTTCTTTTATATTTTAAGTATTTAATAATATTTTTATATTATTTATCTAATAAATTAAATACTTTATTCAAGTTATTTGAGTCAAACATGTCGGTAAGTTAAAACATAATATAATGTTAAAAATTATATATATTAAATGTAAAAAAACACATATATAAACATTTTTCTAAAAATTTAGAATAAATTTTTATCATTTATTAAGTGATTTGTAGAAAAAAAAATATATTGAACAGTGAAAATAAGATTGAATCAAGCTTATTTAAGGAAAAATGTAAATAAAATTTTACAATATATCACAAGTTTAGATCTGAACTATGTGAATGCTCTATTAATATGGAGAGAGAAAGAGAAATATTATTGAGAAAAAATTACATTTTTTTTTCAAACTCAACCGGACTCAAACTCTGTAGTTGACTCGCAAATTACGACTTATTTTGACAGCACTAAAAAATATTTTATATTTTATTTTCGATAAGCTAGATAAGCTCCCGTTTAAAATTTTAAGCAAACTATAAAATACTTTTGCTCCTTTGAAATGAACATAATTTAACAAAATATACAAATATAATTATTAACTAGAAATTAATAGTCCATATAAAAGAATATTAGACATTATATATAATGGCATCTAAGTCTAATAATTATTTTTTATTACATAAAAAATTATTAAAAAAATAAAATAATATAAAATATGAAGACTATATTAAATTTATAATAAAATTTATACATGATATATATATATATATATATATATATATATATATAAACTATAAATATTATAAAAAATATCTAAATAAATATACGAAGATAAAACATTAAAAAATAACTTATATATTATTATCTATTAGTAAAATATAAATTAACTAATTTAGTAGCACAATATTTCTTTCAAAAAAATATAATAAATTTTGAAATATATATAGGTACATAAATGCAAACACGATATTTTTCTTCTTCTTCTTCCGTGTTAAAATTAAAATATTATATATATAAATTACAAAATTATTAGAATATAGTAATAATTAATTTTAATCCATAATTAAGTTGTTATATATTATTTTCTAAAAAAACGCTATTTACTTCCACGGTTGTTAAAAAGTTTATGAGACACATGAAGAGCGAGTTCCACCGCCACTTGTTCAAATTATAGGTGCCTACCTAAAATTTTGTCACTTGTACCACCAAAAAGTTTTTATTTAAGTAGTCTGGTAATAGGTTGTGAAAGGAATTTTTACTTCAATCCAATTAAGGGTGACAAAATATTTTATTCCTCTGTTATCTATTTATAAATATATATATATATAATTAAAATATAAAAAATAAATTAAAGGAAAGTTATTACTTCATAGCTACAGATTCATTATTTTGTTTTAATTTTAATGATTCCTTATTAATACTTAATGGATCAAAGTAAATTCAACTTTTAAATGAATCTAAATACTTTAGTGATTTTTTGTATCTGAATTAATACGTAAAATTTAACCTATTATTTTTATTTATCACCCTACACGTAATTGACAATTTAAAAAATCACAACTAATATTTTACATGTAAAAATTAATATGTATTAAAAATTATAATAATTCAATGCACTCTAATAAACTTATCAGTGCTTCTTTACACAACAAATCACATTCGGCTGGAATTTCTGTTGTTACACAAAAAATTAAGTAATATAAAAATGTGTTATTAAATATATTCATTTCTTACGAAAAAAGAGTTTAGTGAAATATTATATTATATTCCCTTTAATAATGTATTTCATTCCAGAAGGAATTAGTTTTTTATTTGAGTTTAAAGTTCATTTTAATAAACATAAAAATTTAGATCCGTTATTTTGTTTAATACTTTATTCCATAGTGATAAAAACTATAGGATATTGCCATATTTAGACGCATGTATGTTTTGTCGGGGAAAGTGACATGTGAACTAATCTTTGAAATTAATTGTAGCATGTATAGGCATAGGTCTTGCTTGTTAGCCAAAAGTCAATAAACTGTTCATTTCTTTTTCAATTACTTCTTTGTAATCCCTGGAATCCAACACTACGTAGTTTAGCAATGAATAAGATATTATGCAAATGGACTCAATCATGCAGCAAGACTTGGATACAGATTTAATTTACTTATAAATGAAAATAAACAAAGTTATAATTATAAAACCAACCCTCAATTTTGTTTATATTTTGTCTTTGTGAAAGTTTTCCTTATACGAGAGGCAAATTTCTCTGAATTGTGGTTGCTGACCGACGAGTTATTAAAATTGCTAAAATATATATGAAATTAAACTTCATTAACTTAGTTCCTATCATTAGTAATGTAGTAATTTCATTTACAAGAAACCCAGTATTGAATTTGATGGTTAAATGAATGTGTTGCCATCTGTAAAATCTAAAAAGGTTATGTGATCCGTCTTCTTTGCTTTCCGAATTATTTGTACAAAATTAGAGGGGAACAGCTGGATCCATCGTTGATTTCGTGTTTAGGTTTGGTGAACATGATTAAGACCTTTAGAGATAATTATAGTTCTTATGTGAGTGTCTTCAACCAAAATCAGTGAAGTAGGCATGTCCTCAATGTAAAATAGCATAAAAAACTGTCTCTTTTAACAATATATTATTTTGTAAAACAGTAGGCTTTATTTAATTAGTGCGAAAAATATTTTATTTCTAATCATATATTTTAAGAGTTTTATCATGTGTTGACAGATGATAAAAAAGTGCCTCTGAAAAAGTATCCTGAAAGTGTAGTTACTGCTTAGTTTGTATATAAAATTTACTGCCAATTACACGCCAAAATCAAATCCCTTGATAATTTAATTAATTCATAAATAAACCTTGTTGCGCTAACAAAAACAAATTAGTTGGATCCAAGTTGCTTAGTAGTAGGCCTGTCAGTAAAACCATAATGGGCCAACTCTGATCCATTTAAACTAAAGCCACTTAAGGGATTTCTTCCTGCAGCCCAACAAATTATAAAATCCCAATTTTGTCCTCACTCAAAGTAAAAACCCGAACCCAAATTTTCGACTGATCGAAACCCCCGCAATACTATAACTCAAAATCATTGCACGTTGACTTGTTCATCCCATAATATATTATGTCATTACTAGAAAGAAGGATGAGGTATGATAAAAATATTACTTTATTTAAAATTTATAAAAAAAATATGAAATTTGTATAGAGATCACTAAATAAGTTCTGAAAGCCATTAAATTTTATAAATTTGAACCAGTAAAAATATTATTGAATAGAATATATTTTTGAAAAGAATAATTGGAGAATATATTCTTCACGTGATTCAGTATTATATTACAAATAATGTAAGCAAACTCCTTTGTAGACCTCTTGGGAAAATGAGCAATGCCGTAGAATTAGTACGTAGTTCTTTTGGCATCTTTCACATCTGAAGAGACTTTAGGATATCACGCATACAGTAGTGTCACACCAATAATTTCAATTTATTCGGAATGCCCAGTTTTCAAACAATCTATGAAATGAACGTTCGTACTTCAAGAAGCACCACCTTTCAAACCTTTTTTTCATTATACTACCAATGAGGACGACGTACAGTGAAACACAATGCTTCTCATAAATCCTTCTAATTTTAATTACTCAAAAGGATTTTGTTTAATGACATCCACAGGACAGTAAAAATTACTCCTTTCAAGAAACGGGCCATTCAATATTAATGTTTCTTATAATAATCAACAATAACAGATATAATATAGCATTTGCATTTTCATCTTTGATTAACGAATGAAATTAGTAAAGAGACAATTATGAATTTAAGTCCCTTATTAAATAAAATAAATAAATAAAGTATCATGTAAAGACAACTCATAATTTATTATTTTAAGGTTTTAAATTGAAAATATTATCAATGTTTTATATGTAAGTTAAATTCATCTTTTTATTAATGTTGTACTATTTAATAATCATCTCAAAAAAGACTCGATAATAAAAAACAAGTAAAAATTTATTATCACATCCAATCCAAAATATTAAAATAATAAAATTATTAGTTTTTCTTTTATATGATGTTCATTATTCTTATCTTTAGATTTAAACTTATATGTAAATTATCCTTAAATGAGTCGTTTTCATGTGTCTTTTTATATTGAAGAATCTCCTCAAACAGAAATATCTTGCTTATACACTTGACTAGAAACATTTCAAACCACAAGTTACTAGTACACAACATTCATTCAGAAAGACTTTTACAGAGACCAATGTTTGTACTCGTCCGAAATTACTAAATCGGACTTTCGGCTCTAATATTACTTACCGACCTTTAAAAGAATTGACAGTTTTGTGGCAGGAAGCATCTCATGAAATAGGTTGGAATTGTGCGACAGCTTTGATGAATACCCCTTCTAGTTTCTTACTCTCATGATCTTAACTCGGAAAGGATGCATTGTTTGTAGTTTGATGCTGTCAATTCTAATTAGAAAAATACAATGCATTGTTTGTAGTTTGCTTCTGTCAATTCTAATTAAGAGGAGAGACCATAATTCACATTAATTGTTTTTGGCAAGAAGCATTATGGGCTGAAGGAGATATATCAGAAAACTTAATTATTCTTATTAAACTGACCATATTCTGCAGATTAGTTGAATTGGAAGTGGTACCAGTTACCAGTTTCAGGGCAAAAATAGAAAGATATTTTGACAGGTCAATTTTTTACATTTATTTGATATTATTTTTTTATATTTTATTTTATTTTTAAATATACAAATTTACTTTTATAATGATTTTATCTTATAGTATATGTGTTAAATGAAGGTAAATGTATATCACTTTACTATTATTTGAGAATGAACCGTAGTTAATTTTAATTTTTTACACAAAATGTTTGTAATTAAATGAATAATCTCACTATTAAGAGTAGTCATAAAACTATAAGAATGATTTAGTGATGAAAGTTGAAAAAGAATGAGAAATGTTATATTTTTAACTTCCTCACTAATATTTAGAAGATATAAAATTATTTTTTGAAACAGAGAGTGAAAAAGATTGTAAGTTCAATTTTATTGACAAAACTAACAATTAATATAATTAATATTTGTCAAAAAAATAATAATAAGCAATAGTGGTGCTTCAAGATTTTGAAATATATTTACCAACATTTATTTTTTAAAGCCATTAGAAACATATGTGGTATTTTTCCGCCTTAGTAAAAAACTGTCATTCCAGATGAGAAAACGCATAGCAGGATTACTTTTTTTTACTACAAAAAGAAGAAGAAAAGATAAGTGTTTGAGATAATGAGATGAAAAAAATGGAATAAATACCCTAATTTTTATAAATTATTGGTATAAGTTTATACACGGTGAACCAATTAAATTTTTAAAAATATTATAATAATTCACAGTGTCAGTATAGATAGTTTAGGATTAGGTACTAACAATTTTTTAAAAAATGAGCGATGGATTTTAGATAAATTAATCGCAAATAGCCCTAATCAGACAAAAAGGAAATTAGGCTGACAAAATACATTAGATCATCCAAGCAACTCTTTAACTTTTTTTCTCTCTTAATTTTATGGATCCAGTTGGAACTCTTCAGCTTGTTTTTGACCAATCTTATTTAACATGTTAGAGGATGATAGCACGAGTATACCTACAACCTTTTTTAAACTTATGGATGAATGGATATTACGTTGATATTTGTTTTCACCATGTCTTAATTTTGTTACTTTAATACATTAATTTGAATCTTAAATTATCTATAAGTGGTAAGAATCAAGTATCAAGAAAATGAGATGGGTTAAATGTTTTAAGCAACCAATCCATCTCCTGTATTTCCCATGTCAATAGCATAATAGAGCGAGTTGATCTATCTTATCATCATTATTACAAAAATTCATAGTTTATAATAGAAATCACCTTTTGCCAAAAATTATTTAATAGCAATTTACTTACTTAATATTCCTACAAGTTTACTTTATACAAATTTTCTCTTTGATTCGTTTAACCTAATTCTGGCATACTACAAAAAATCGTGTCTAACGTACAAACTGAAAAGAGTCAGAACCCGGTTCAAGATTCCCGAAACCAGACCCACAGCCCAACCCAGGCTAGGATTCCTGGCACCTAAGATGTTCTTCTTTTGATAAAGCAATCTTATCTTCCATTTGGATTGTAAAACAATACAAATTGCTGTTATTTAACTTAAACACTTTGCAATACTAGCATACAATAAACAAAAAATATTTATATACATGAATTACGTAAATATCTTCTGCATCCTCAAGGTGGGTATAAATATAGGTACTCATAGGAGTCTTGGTAAAAGAATAATTTGCTTAGTAACACATGTATACTTAGTTTTGAATGTGAATTTGTGATTTGATATGTTTTAAGAGTTATTTCTCTTATAATTACATATCTGAGACGGATTAAGAAAGAAGTAGTTGAGGTTAGTTAAATATTATATTAGTAGTCGTAAGTACCTAATTAAATTGATTAGGATACAATGAATGATGCAGTGAGACGTGGGTGGTTACATATTTTACGTGTTGAAAGATATTGCGAATGGATTAGGCTATTATAGTTTGGCAAAAAACAGGACAAGTGATGTGAGAAGTGGAAGAAACAGAAGCAATCGGTAAATGTATGTATGCAGATTGAAACCGCGTCATCTTTCCATGTATTTTTACGTCTCTAACTCTCACTTATTCCTGGGACCTCAACGCACTCACCTTGCTCCCACTTTATTCTTCTCATTTCATTCTTCTACGCGTTCGAATATGTTCTTCACTTAAACTTTCCACTTTTCAACGCCCTCCACTCCCTTCTTAAGCACTTCTACTCACAAAACACGAATATGGTTGAGCTCTTCTTCTCGTTTGAATTTGACTTCGAGCTAAGATGATCCTTGTCAATATATAGACAACCACATACTCCCAACTTCAAACTGCTTACCTTACCTACTACCTCTTTTCCTTTCCTTTCACTTTTTTCTTTTCTTTCTTATATTGACTTTTGAAACCTCAGACTCCCAATGGAACGTGCGGTTCTTGATGGTATCATCAATAGGCTGCTCGAAGTCAGAACCAGGCCCGGCAAACAGGTGCAACTTTCTGAGCCTGAAATCAAGCAGCTTTGTCTTGTCTCCAGGGATATCTTCTCCAACCAGCCCAACCTCTTGGAACTCGAGGCACCCCTCAAGATCTGTGGTACTTTTCTTTTTCTTCCACCCGTCAATCACATCTTTCTATTTCTTCCTCAATTTTATTATCCAATATCGTCTGAAAAAAAAAACAAGTTAACGCTATAGGATGATTCTTTTCTTACAACAGTTATGGTCAAAAGTTGCTTAAGATTATAGGAAAACGGAACGTTGTTATTATTGAATCGGAGATCAGATTTGAAACAACTTTTTTCATTCTTATGTTGTTGGGGTGTGTATCATCACTGAAAATTTTGGTCTTTGAGTGAATCGTGTTGTCTGCGACGCTGCCTCTGTCCTCACTGAAATGGGATAAGGCTTTGTTATTGTTTTTGTTGATAAGGTTGTTGTTGATAAGGTTGTGTTTGTCTTACCTTTCCTAGACCCCTAAATTCTCGTCCATTCATATTTGAATATTAATAAGTTGAGTGCCTTGGAAATACGAATTTTTATTAGATTCTTTAGATTGATTCATATTTGATCATACTGAAGTAAAAGAATCCCTTCCCCTTGAAAGAAGTATGTTAAATTATTAAACTCGTTTCTTTAGGACGTTAAATTGCTCTTCTTACTCTGTTAAAGTGATTGTTTCATAGAAGTTTCGTATACTTTGTTGTGTTATAGATAATTGATTGGGTTAGAGGTAGCAACATAGTTGCGATTTCTTCCTCCGTCGTGATTCCTTTCCACGTTTTATTTTTTAGAAGTAGAAGTGTGCTAAATTCAACTGAGGTTTTGTCGTAACCTACTGTATCAAGCCTTACCTAAGTTTGGATTTATCATAGCATGAATAAGAGTCTCTCTAGATACTTGGTTATCTTCACAAGGAATTTAATGAAGCAAAACTTTGGTTATCGTCAATTGTACAAGCAAATGTCTCACATATTTTCACATGTAAATACTGAAACATGAATTTGTTCCCTCTGCAATTCAAGTACCTTAATTTACTACGAGTTGAGAAGCATGTCTGCCGCTAAAGAAATTAACCAATCATAAACCATCACATGTCTATGGTCCTAACCAATGTCTGCATAACACATTCAAAATTTACAATACAAAATTAATAGCATTTTGATTGTACGTCATACAAAGATTAACAGGGGTTATAGAGTATCCAAGACCATCTAATATTATCTTCTCCTGGTATATATTTATCAGAGTCTGATTTACCCACATGGAGAAGCTATTGACCTAAATGTTTTTCTTGCACTTCAACTAAAAAACCAGTATGGTATACATGACATGTATATTATGAATACTTTCTTTGAATTTTTGTTAGTTGTTATCTTAATTGGTAGTGGTAATATTTGCAAAAATCTATTGGATTCAAACTTCTTGATAAGACATTTAAGATGTAGACAAGCAAGAAGTTGTGTTATCAATATGTTACAATGAATGATACACACTGATCTGGCGATTTCCAATATACTTAAACATATTGTTGGGACAAAAGTTTTCTGCTTTCACAGTTGCACTTGAGTCAAATCATTCTTCCTCTGCTTTCCATTTACATTTTGCCTTTTTCCTTCTTCACTATGCTGTGGGGAAGAAGATTACTTGTATCCTTACTGACGAGTTTTTTTAAAATTTAAAGTACATGGAAATATCCAAAAATAACTTCTATACTTGTCTTCTAAGATTAGTTTTCCCTTAGTTATCGAAATATTTTGCTTTTAAGCACTTATAAGTTTTGCATGATTTTCTCCATATGTCATTCTTCTTTCTTGTCTTCTAGTTTCAACCCTCTAGTTTCTAGTATATATTGCTAATTTAATACTGCTATTGTAGATGAGTTCAGAATTACGATTTTAATCCTAGTTCATTCCAATCGCTCATTGATTTTCAACAATGTCTCAAGTTTAAAGCCATCGAGGTGCATTATAACAACAAATTGTCTATCTCATGTGCTAAAATACTTCAATCCCTGTGTGCAAAGCTAAAGTTCTATTTTTTCCAACTTTTCAAGTATTAAGCTTCATCTCATTGATACCATCAAGCATGACTTTTTTAATTTTTGGTCCTGAATGAAATTTGTATTTTGTTATTCAAGATTGGAACTGATATTTTGTTTCATTTCTCTGTTACCAGGAGATATCCATGGTCAATATTCTGACCTTCTGCGACTTTTTGACTACGGTGGATTGCCTCCTCGTTCTAATTACTTATTTTTAGGGGACTATGTTGATCGTGGGAAGCAAAGCTTGGAGACTATATGTCTCCTTCTGGCTTATAAAATAAAATATCCTAATAACTTCTTTCTTCTGAGGGGCAACCATGAATGTGCTTCTATAAACCGAATCTATGGATTTTATGATGAGTGTAAACGAAGATTCAATGTGAGGCTTTGGAAAGTGTTCACAGAATGTTTCAACTGCTTGCCAGTGGCAGCTCTGATTGATGAAAAAATACTCTGCATGCATGGTGGACTGTCTCCTGACTTACACAATTTCAATCAGATAAAGAGTTTGCCGCGTCCTACTGAAGTACCTGAAACTGGTCTACTATGTGACCTCCTTTGGTCTGATCCTAGCAGTGACATTCGGGGTTGGGGAGAAAACGAACGTGGAGTTTCCTATACTTTTGGTGCTGACAGGGTCACTGAATTCCTTCAGAAGCATGATCTTGATTTGATTTGCAGGGCCCATCAGGTTTCGTACTGTTTTCGGATGTGTGATTATAATGCTAGGAATCCAAAATGTACAGTGTGCTGATTATATATGTTCCATGTTACAGGTTGTGGAAGACGGATATGAATTCTTTGCTGACAGACAACTTGTGACTATCTTCTCGGCTCCTAATTACTGTGGAGAGTTTGACAATGCTGGTGCAATGATGACCGTTGATGAGTCACTCGTCTGCTCTTTTCAAATATTGAAGCCTGTAGATAAAAAGCCTATTAAGTTTCGCTTTGGGAGCACAACTACAGTTAAACCTACCACTCCAACAAAAGCTAAGGTATTTTGATTCCTTGAATCCATTCCTGAGCTTGCAATGTTCAACAAAAATGGTAAATTAATGTAGCAGATATTAATTTGAGCTTGAAGAATAGATATGTGCAAAACACCTAAAGGAAATAGTTAAAACAGGACTCTCAAGTAATATCAAGTTCAAGTATAAAACATGATTCTTAAGGACGGGGCATAAGAAAAATATATTCTAGCAATGGAAATACCCTTTCTGCTCATTTTGAATAAGGTTGTCTCCATCTCCCCTAAATTCTAGAACCCTAAAATGGGAGTTTCATGCACTAATTTTTGTCAAAGAACTGGTGTGAATATTTTAGGTCAACTGCTGGTCTGGTATTAATGTCAGTCCCAAACCTGTAGCTCATTGTACGTAGCACTCAGATTCTTTGAATATGTTTGCTACATCATAAATTCAAGGTTTTAAGAATGTAAAAAGCTAGTTCCTTGGAAGATTAGGAACAGATGGATCAAATGTATAAAACTTACAAAAAATATGATTTTGGTGGTAAGACATATTTACAGAGAAAGAAGGCATCTTTATGCATATTTGTTAGCCTCTCATGCACATAACCCCTCTTTCTGACTTTTGTTGGTAAGACTCAATCCTGCAGTTTGTCTCTATTGGGTTTAACAATAATAGAAATAAATTCCCTAATTGGTATAAATAGTTTATCTTTTCATGCGTTTGGGACTACCTTCGATGATGTAAAGTGGAGCTGAGGTCCCTTCTCGAAAACAAAATTGAAACTCAAGAAGATTCTTTTATTTTATTCTTGTTCTAGCTGAATCCCAGAACCAGCTTGTCCTTCTCCCAATTGAACTGTATACTTTCTGAGATGTTTACAATGTTTCTTTTGTTTCCCTGTTGTTCCAGCAATCATTTTTTGGTGCTAAAGCTTGACCTGATGAAGGTGACTAGAATCAGTAAATGATTGGTACATCAGAAGAAGTGTTGTCCGTGCTGAATTTAATGTGAGGAAGAAAACAACCATCAATATATCCCAAGAGGCATGAAGAACACTGGATACTGTCTTGGCTATACCCTTTAGGGATAGCTGAATGCTTCTTTCTTTTGTTGGCACACAGTTGCTCCTTGTACAATATTGTCAAATTTTCTTCTCCTTCAGCCCTTCCACATACCTTTGAATGTCATTTGGAAGTTATTTCACCATTGTGAATGTGGCGCTGTTGGTTACAATGTTAAGTACTATACTCCTTGCATGTGGGATGAAAATAATGAGAGGTGAAGAAATAAGATTGGCTAAATCACATGCTATAAAATAGAGACATTTTTCAAGTAGACTGCATATATAAATCATTCGGTTTTTATTCAGTCTGTGTGGATCATGTACATGATGAATTGCAGATAACATTATGCTTATGATGAGTTATTTTCCAAGTTTGTTGCTAGCTGCTGCTCCATCCTGTCGTGTATATATTGGAGCTTCTTGTAAATAACATAATACACATAAACAGACGGATAAACAAAGCTTATTTGGCAGTGAATTTAAATAGCAGCAGTAAGCTATATTCAAAGACACCCCTCTACTTTTTCTACGCTATCACGTTAAGTTGTTTCTTCTTATTCTTATTATAAAACACATTTTAAAATAAATTATTCATATAAGTTTCAAACAACTTTATATATATTTTTTATTTACTTACCTGTATTAAATATTATGAGTATTTATGTTTAGAAAATGGTAAAATTTATTAATAATGAAATTTAATTTGATATTGAAAAATAAAAATTCACCTTAAATACTTTTTGTGGATACGTGTTACTGTATTTGAAGAGTCTTATATAGACGGATTAATTTAATGATTATTCTCATTAAATTAGTTCAATTTTTCGGTGTTTGAAACATAAACATCGCATGTTTTATGAATGTTACGTTGATAGTCTTCCAAATACAAAATTGGGTCTCATCAGTTTGAACTTGAAAAATATTATTAATTTATACCCTTAAGCATGTCAACTATTTAGTTCACTTAAGAGTCCAAACTTGTCTCCCTACTCTCCTTGATTAAAATTGGGCCTCAAAGTTATATCCATTTCTGTACCTCCAACTATTTCTTTCTGGTGCCCATATAAAAAATTCCTTTTTTTTTTCTTTTTAAGAATTATGCAATTTAGAAGTTCAAAAAAAATTATATATAATTTGAAAGGTAAAAGTAAATTTTAATTTATATAATTCAAAAGTATTTTTTTTATTAAGAAAGACGTATTAAAGAATTTAAAAGTCAAAAATAACTTCTGACTTATAATTTAAAAGTCAAATTCCTTCTTTTGGAATGTACAATTTGAAAGGACAAATTATACTGTTTTTTACTATTATTATAAAATTATCAACAGACAACGTTTTTTTTAAATAAATATTATAAATTAATATACGGAATAAATAAATAACGTTTATTAAAAAAAATTATATATTGAGATACCAATGGACAATGCTTTATTAAAAAAACACTATCTTTATTTGATTTATATTATTTTTTCTTAATAATTTGAAATAGATAATACTTATTTAAAAAAATCCTATTTACTGTAATATCATTAAACAACCTTTTTTTTAAAAAAAAAAAGCTATCTATAATTTATTCTTATTTTAAAAATTAAAAACATATTCGATCTCATGAAAAGTGATTTTGCATTCCTTGGTTCTCTTTTGCTTCTCCTACAACATTTTGCAGCCCATTTGTTCTCCCTTGCTTCTCCTTTGCAGCCATCAAGCTATGAACTTTGCAACCATATATCTCAACGACAATGACAATCCCACATTGTCTTCTCGTTTGGTTCTCCTTTATAGCGTTCTCCTTTGTAGCATTATCCTTTGCAACGTTCTTCTCAGCAACACCCTTACCTTGTTCTCTCAACGATATTTGCATCTCATCTCTGCTTTAGGTAAGAGCTATGCTTCGACAAAACATTTCATTGATGTTTCATTTTCATTTAAGAATATTTTCATACCATCCTGCACATGCTCTTCACCTCCATCATAGGACATGGATTTTTGTCTTACGTAAAAGGTGAATGCGACATGGAAAGAAGATCATTTGAGAGAAACAACCAGAAATTGAACTTGAAATTAATTGTCAAAAAAAACTGAAAAGAAAAATGGGTGAGTTAGAAAGGAAAAGAAAAAAGAAAATTGTGACACATTTATGTAACAACCAACTCTAGATGAGATAAATATTCTTCATATTTATCCTCTAAGTTATTTAATTACAAAGATACTTAAGCATATATGTGACATTTCCATATTTTTTTTATCGTATGTTTCTATCACTTCCAATAATATTATATTATTTAGAAATTGAAATCTTCAAAAATATTATTAAAATAATTTAATATTATTTAGAAATTGAAAATATTGTAAAAGAATAAAATTGTAACAAAACTTCGTATCGAAAACAAATAAAACCTTGCATACATAATAATTAACCCTGATTCGATATATTTGATATTGAAGAACTTTCTTTGTATTCATGATACTATAAAAGTGAAGTTAGTACTGATGCTAAGAATTATATAGAAAACCAAATTGGCAACCCATTAAATGAACGTATTAAATGCATTAATTTCTCGAAGTTTTTGGATGTGAGCTACGAAATTGTGTAACTCGGTTGATCTGGCTCGCCCCATCATGAGTTAGTCATTTTGTGAGCTAACCGAACTCAACTTACTTATTAATGACCTGAAAAAAATTCAAACCTAATCCGACCCATCATAAGTTAGTGGGTTAAACCGTTCACTGACTCATTTAATTATAAGTTTTTTTAAAATAAAAAAAATTATAATTTTTTTAAATTCGAATATGAATAAATTTCACTCTAAAATGATGTTAATTTTTGTATCACTTGTCCATTTATAATATTAGAGTCTTCAATAAATAAATCTATAATATTTTTCGAAACATTTTTTTATCTCATCTACAATATAATAAAAAAAATGTTAACTAATAATATTGAAATACAAAATAATAAATAATTAAATTAAATTAAGTGAGTTGGTGTGGATTCTAAGTAAACCGAGTTAAAAATTAACAAACATAAAAAATTACATTTTTTTCAAACTTACATCCATGGTGGATCTGATTAATCCATGGTGGATTGGATTAACTCACTTGTTATAACCCATCTTGACGTAACTTCCTCCAGCTTGTTTCACTTTCTTGCCTTTCATCTCCCTCTTACAACTACTTTTCATAAACTAAGATATTTTTTTATTCGGTGATTGCGTCCCTTGTGCAAAATGTTGTCTTAACAATGAAATATTTTAAATCATTTTTAAATGTATATTCAATATTATTTTGGGTTACATAAGTTTATTTTTTTGGAAACAAAATTATGACAACGAAAGAGGAAAACCACTATGACTAGATATGTACGTTAAGGACCGGTTTAATTCGTTTTTTTTTTAAATATAACTAAATCAAGCATACAAATTATATACGATTCAATTTGAATAGAAAGAAAGTATGAACCAAATTAAATCAAGTTTTGTGATTTGGTTTAGATCGATTTTATATTTTATTTGCATAACTTTTTTTTATCAATATATATATGAGTTCTTTATTTTTCTAATACTACCATATGCAAACTCCTAGTTTTGAGGCCAATAGCATTTATTTATTTGAACAATTATTAGTCTTTTCTTAATCCATTAAACTCCTTCCAATCTATTTTAATGTATTGATGATACTTCAATATTTCTTTTTTTAATATTTGTATAATATTAAACAATTTGATTACACGTAACAAATTTCTTTCTTTCATCAACAAAGAAATTTACATCAAATATAAAGACACATAAGTGTCAATGCTTTTACAAATAAAAAATAAATATTATTTCATACTTTATTAGTAAATTTGAGAGGATAAGACGAATGTAAGTTCGATTATGCTCTTGAAGAAAAAATTTATATTTCTTTTTTATATTTAATAAATATAATTTTTTTTGTCTCATTTTATTAAGAAAATAATATATTTGTGTCGTATTTGTATCTTTATTATCCTAAATACTAATTAAATAATATTTTTACAAAAAAATTAAAGAAAAAATGATATTATCTAGGTATTTAATATTAAAAGAATTAATTATATAAATATCAAATAGTAATTAAATAAAAATAAAATAATTATAAAAAATAGAAATAATCGAACCTATGAAAAATAATTTTAGAAACTAAAAACCAAATAATACTTAGTATAAATTTTTACATTACCTAATAATTTAAATATATTTTAATAATTTATAATAAAAATGAGTATAAAGACAAGTAAATACCAAGGAAGAGACATAATTAGGTATTATATATCATACCACTCAAATAATACAAATATTTTTCATCGAGAAAAAATTGAATAATATAAATCTATTTGTTATCTCTGACATCAATTATATATAATCCCTAATATTTGACTATAATAAGTGAGTCAAATGTATGATGTCCAGCATAAAATTCCAAATATGAAAATAAAAATATTTTTTCTTAATTATTTTCTTTCAACATTTTTCTTCGTAAACTCTTTCTCTGATATTTAAATAACCAATAATTAATCAATTTTGGCGTGACTGGATAAATAAAAATATCAAAGTGCAAGTTGAGCGGAATTCTGAGAAAAGTATCATTAGACTAAAAACCATAGTTAATGTAAGATGATGACTTTTTCTCCTTGGATGTATGATTTATCTTACTTGTCTTTAGGTCACAAAACAATTTATATTAGAAACTAATATTAAGATGAAAACAAAACTACATAATCAAAGTAAACCTTTAATATATATTCAAATTCAATGAGTTTATATTTCATAACTACAATGTAATTTATTGAGTTCTATATTAAGTAATATTGTTTTTTCTCTTTTTACCAATTTCTACTTTTTCAAAGGGGAAATCATGCATGTCTTTGGATTTATACATTTTTGGAAAGATTTGGTTTTGAATTTGACCTTTGAGATCTTGAGATCTTTACTGGCTACAATTAACTTTTGAGGTCATAAAAAAGTTTCTCAAATATTTTTTTCTTGCTAATATTTCAACCTCTAGATTTCTTATAATACAAAGAAAATTACATAAAATAAATGTTTTTTCTTTATATCTTAAATTGGAATTATGGATGAGGTTAATAATGAGCTGAGTTTTAGGACTTTTGAATGTGATATAATTAAGAATCCAATTTATGTTTTGATAAAAAAAATACTTGAATTGAGAAAATCTAGCTTTTTTTTAACTTCTAAACACATTAGCAATGATAATGTTGAATAGAAGATATATCGTACAGGTGTGAGACCATTTGGGACTATACAAAGTCAAGTTTACAAAAATGTTTTAGAAAATTTTATTTTCAACTTTCGTTCACATATACACATAGGTATATTTATATTATCTTATGAATATTTGGTTGACATAGAGTTCTCGTTTCATAATTTGGTAAAATGGACTTATAATCACTATAAGAAAAAAACTTATTACCTACAAATTTAACTTTCTTATTACTCACTTGTAGAAAGAGTTAAAATTACTCTATTTATTAGAAATAAAATAAAACTAAAAAATTCTAAAAATAAAACTAAAACACTTAGAATCTATATTTAATAATCATTATTAAAAACCGAGTTATCAATTTGTCTCGTTTAATTTCAAACCATTCGTAAAATGTACTTCGTTTCGCTTGTAAATTAGTCCGTCCTAGTTAATGATAATGGGTTAAAGTATAAAACCATAAACATTGCTTTAAACATACACAAATGATTAGATGTATTAACTTCTTTGTCTGGCTTTTAACTTTCTCAGTTTAAAAATATTCAATCCTAGAACGTACTTTCACCCGAAGAAAAGTTGAAATTTGTAAGACAACTTTATATTTTTAATTTTTAAATACATTCCTTTTTGTTACTATAAATATAAGTTGAGTCCACTAGAAGTGAATCTCTTCAATGTATTGAATCAACGTTTGATTTTAGTAAAATAAAATATCCAGATATTCCGATACCTTAAAAAGTTGTCTATATTAGTAGTTTCCATTCTTGTCTTGCTGTTTTAAATTCTGTTAACCGGTATTCATAAATGTAAATTATAAAGTATCGCTTGTATCCAACTGAATCAGTACAAACATAATAAAATAAATATTATCTTTATACATTGTAAAACTACACGCTATATAATAATAATTATTATTATTATTATTTGACGTAGATATAAATGCTAAGAAAATATGAGTGTTGAATGAATAGATATGATATTATGAAAGAGTAATGAAGAAAGTGTATGTGAATATAAGAAGTAAGAACGCGGTTACACCCTAATACGGGACAGATTAATACTGAGAAAGTGAGGACAAAGAGAAGGGCACAAAAACCTTGTCACGATGTCTTTAAATTTATATGCATTTGATGAACACGTGGGCCTAACATGGAAGAGTGTTGAGAGGGATGATGATGATAGGTGCCCATTGGCAACATCCAAAGCGAAACCGCGTTCGGAATCTCTCTCTGCTCCATTACATGACAACATTGAATTCGTAGAACGCGCATGTAGGAATCACAATGAATTCTGTCCATTCGATTGGTTTCCGTTAGGGGTCAGTTGACTTTGACAGTTGGCATTTGCCCCTTCTCTTTATTTTCTTTTCCAAGCAACTTCCTATCCATCTCACCGTTCGCCCATGGACAAAGGTAATACCAATTTTCTAATTCAATCGATCATTCATACCAAAATATCTTCTCTTTTGCTAATTTCTCATTTATCCTACTAGCTTCACAAACACAAACCTTTTTCTTTGTTCAACTTAATTAAATAATTTTCATTCGACTTTTGAGTCTTTTATTCTTTCGAATGATTAAAAAAATCATTCAAAACAAATTAATTAATTCATATAAAATTGTTTAGGGAAGATACGTGTGGTTTCTGTTGAAACTGATGCTGATAATAATAATAATAATATTTCTTTTTATTTTTAGAAAATAAAGATTTAAAGGGGAAGACTTTTATATACACCACATATCATATCATGATAGAAATTTTTTATCTTCTTGTTGAGCATGATTGTGACCAAATGATTCATCAAATTGACGTATACGTCGTTAATTTTTATATATTATCAAAAGCTATGAACTGTTATGGATTAGGCACAGCAGTCTTATGGAGCTGTTGAATTTTATTATTATATTTTTTTATATTTTAAACTTATATCTATTATACCGAAAAAATGTTGTAGTATAACACACGTTCCGTATTCGATGCCGTGTACTTTTATTATTAAAATAATAAATCAGACGATAGAATATATATTTTTTACTAATGTTAAAGTAAAATTCAATGAAATATATTACGGTACTTTATAAATATTTATATGCATAGAACATCCTAAAAACCTAACTCCAGCATTTTAATTGAAAATTTACTATTCAAAATCAGATAATCAACATAGACTTATATAACTAAGGTATTTTATAAAAAAATAAACTTAATTTATGTAGAAGTTAAGGAATAAAATATAAACTTAACGATATCCAATTAAATTTAATTGAAAATAATAAAAAAATTAGATTGAGTGTTGCCTTACACACAACACCTACTTGATCTGTCCTGAAAGGCATAAAATGTTGGCGCGTGTGAACTTCTAAGCAACTTCCATCCGTTAAATATTTTGTACTTTGCCATCGGTGTAAAGTTAATTAACAAGTTTTTGTTTCTATAAAATTAATGACACTAACAATGTGGTTTTTATGAACCCAACGGGAATATTAGCCACAAAGGAATCATCCAATTAACCAACTCTATTGTAGTGCAAAGAAAGTCCCACATTGAGTGAAATAAGGACTGGTCAAGGGTTTATATACACATAGATATCTCCAATGATAAGAGGCCTTTTGGAGTGGTACCAAAAGCAAACCCGTGAGGGCTTGGCCCAAAGCGGACAATATCATGTGTGGATGTCGAACCTCCCCCAACAGTGGTATCAGAGCCCATGGTGAGCCAGGCGGGGAGAGCAGGAGAAATGCTATCTCCAATGATAAGAGCATTTTTATTTTTTATACATATTACAAATATAAAATATTTAGATATACTTGATAAATTTTTAAAGATTTGTCAATAATTTTTTAATTGAAATTTTCTTAATACGGCTATTAATAAATGTCATATTATATACGACTTATGGCTATTAATAAATATCCTATGATACTAAAAAAGGAAATATTTCGGAATGCTCTATGAAAATTATGTTTAGACAATATTTCATATTATAAATATTAAATTAGTGGGAATCATTGTTTTGAAAAAATTAAGAACTAAAAATTAACTGTGATAAGCTTATATTTTTGGCGTTGGTCATATTTACGTTTAAAAGAAAAATAATGAATGTTTATTTATAAAAGTTAGTTCAAATATACAAAATTATTACAATTTATGCATTAGTTAATCAATTACGTTGTATGCTTTTAATTAATTATAAGTGGGCTAATTAACGTATAACACCTCAAATTAGTAAAATTGTTATACTAATGTCAAGTATTTCAAATTTGATATTAAGCATAAAAATAACATTGTGTATGGTTTATGTATTAATATTTCTCTTAAAATATATAAATATTTTAAACTCAAATTTCAACTACAAACTCATAAATATAACTCGAATTTTTCTAATTTTTTATTTTATCTCTTTCTTCATTGGCACTGAATCAAACGACATTCCTTCATCTGCTCCCGTATGACGAATTATACGATCATCGCATATACACAAACACAAACAAGTAGGGTAAGCTAACATGCATAATTACTTTGATACACTCAACAAACATCATATAATAATTATGTCAGACACCCTCATACCATCATACAACAATCGCACCATAGATATTCATACCATCATACCACAATTCCTAATAGACACTCAAGCCACAATACCCCTTAAACACTCATCCCACAATATTCAATAGACACTCATTCCACAATACCCAATAGACACTCATCCCACAATACTCCATAAACACTCATCCCAAAACACTTAATAGACACTCATTCCACAATACCCAATAGACACTCATCCCACAATACCCCATAAACACTTATCCCACAATACTTAATAGACACTCATTCCAAAATATCCAATAGACACTCATCCCACAATACCCAATAGACACTCATTCAGATGATACGTTGATGAGCGGTCACGGGAGGTTATGCACTTGTGATGACTTCTACTTCTTACAAATACACTTCCAAAATACTTTATACCATCTACAAGGTTAGTCCTTAACACTATATCCAAAACCGGCATATAGACCAGGACCTCCTGCCCCTCTCACCACATAATTCATCCTTCTCTACTTAAGACTGGATGATTATTAGAGTATCAGGATAACCTCCAACAACAGGACCTCCAACAACAGGACCCTCAACATCAACATATACACAAATACCATATCATTACAGAATCTCTCCACGAGACTCATACCATGCTTATATTCCTCAACTCATATTATACCATTACAAAATATTCCCATAATACTCATATCATGTTCAGACGCATAAATTCAAATCCAATATAATAAAATACAATCATCACATAAATCATCCAAAATGAATATATCACAAAATAAATTAACAATACTAAAATATCACCATGAATGGTCACCGGAAAAAAAATCAAATGTTTGACGAATCAAACTCACCATAAACGTCAGTACATATGACTAGTCGCAACTTACTGGATTTGACCAGGGCTGCTCTATGATCAGGGATGTACCAACTCCAGTTTTTAAGATTCCTCTATCCTACCATCACAATTATAATTCATAGTTCTATATCTACCACCATAACCTGAATTCATCAGAAATTTTCATTCCAACAAGATATATTGCACAATAATTTAACAATACATAATCTGTTCAACAAGATTTAAGTTAAAAACTTGTCGAGTAGACTTTCAGGAAAGAGAGGTGCGTCACAATGGACAACTTAAGTACCAAGTCTTTCCTAAGCCAAAGTATTCCTCAACTGGTTTTAACAAATTTCTTATTTACAGATTCAAAACAACAACATATAATACTAACACAAAAATTCAATATAGATAAATATATAACAAGCAGCTATGTTTTTCATTAACAATATTCACACAGAATTTCAATACATGAATAGTAATAAAACAATATTAAATCATACTATAAAAGCTTATAAATGTTAGCTCCCCTACCTCTATTCCAAAATTAATCTCTTGCTCAGAATTTGTTTCCCCGAAAACCCTTCAGAACTTCTACACTTCTTGCAACAAAAAATTTCTTCCTAACTCTTTCTTCTCTATTTTTCAAGATTTCTCACTTGATCCTTCCTCTCTTTGTGATGAATAACCTCCCCTCTTATGGCTATTTATAGTCCAAAAATTTTTGACATATCTGATCCTGAATAATGACTTCAAACGTGAAGTGCTTATCCACTATCATTATTTTAATTTTTTTTTTAAACAAAAAGGTAGAAAAGAATTTGAACCCATGTTCTTGAAATCACCACAATTTTCTACCATTTAAGCTACCAAAATTTCTTATTTAGTTTTCCACATTTTATTTTTTTACATAAACTTATTAATTATATTTTCCATTCTACTAGTAATAAAATTGTTACTATTAAGGTAAATATTTTTCATGGATCTTACACAAGAAATTATATATATATATATATATATATATATATATATATATATAAAATCTTAACTTAAACACAAATTTGAGTAGAATAAATTTTCTGTTTTATTTATTTATTTTATGAGTTTTATTTTTTCCTTTAGGATTATTTTTAATCTAAGTCTGTGATGGTTTGTGTGTGTTTTGATAGATTGAATTTTCATAGAGTAATATTCTAGAGGATCTTTTGGTATCATCAACTTATGTCCTATTATAAAAGTAGAGTTCATTTGAAGATAATGTTTACAAGTAAAAAAAAAAAACTATACTGAATTAGAATAAAATTATACATTTTAAAATAAAATGGTTGATTTTGTCATTGTTGTTGACTTCTTGTTTGAATTTTTGATATTATCTTAATCATATAATTAAAATGTTGTTTTTTAAATTTAAAATGCTATATCATATTATGACCTAACTGATTGTAAAATAATGGATCTGTAGATGGAGATTATTGTTGAAATTTAATACTTACCGAATAAACATTGGTTTAAACAATTATGTCTACGTTTAAAGAAAAAAAATACAGTAATTCAATTAAAACGGTTTGATTTTGAAAATGAAATGATAAATATATGTTTGAACCGAAATTGCTTGGTTTTCAAAGTCAACGTATTCGTAAGTTAATGATATTTACATATATTACTTAAGTGATATGAACACGATAGGTGATTAATTCAGTTTTCTTTCAAGTATCATAATTGTTCAAATATTAATGAAGAAATGCTTTATCGATAATCAATGGTTTGAAAAAAAGGACAAATGCAAATTTAAAATGATTTTGATTTATCTTTAAAGGATGTGGGTGTAAATTTAGTATTATAGATTATTTTGGATGTGAAGTTAAGATCACAAATTTATTGTGTGCGAGTAATTAACAGATTAAATTATTGTTACTTTGTTATGCTTGAAAGTTATCTCTAGAAAATATTTCCACGTCAAAATCACTATAAATTTAACTGTTTAAGCTATTAATATATATTAAATATCATCAATTATCTTTTTATCTTTAATATGTATTTGTTAAATTTAAAATAAATTTTAAATTAACGATGATATAATAACAATCCAATTAGTAATAATTATACTATATCATAAATCTGTATTAAAAGTAATTTTTACCTAATTACCGTTCAACCTATTGATTGTAATTGTTTAACTTTAAAAGTAATGCATTGTCATATTTGTAATATGGCTGACAGTCCAAAATTGAACGAACCTTTTTACTACATATGAATTAATTATCAAAAAATCTCATCCATATATTGTCATTACAAAAAGTTCATATTTTATCCGAAAGAAATAGAAAGAGTATTACCTTATAAAGGGGTTTATGGGGTGAATGAGAGAAGCAATTTGGTGATTTTAAGTAGTGAGAAGAATAATCATGGAAGTAGAGTGGAGAAAAGTCACCCATTAATGGCTTGTATTCCCTATTTCCTAGTTGGTAGTGCAATAAAGGCGTACAACTAAAACGGTCGGAACAATAAAAGTAGAAGTAGACCCCTCACTTACGTGGGTGGTTCCTTTCCTGCCATGTAATCATAAATATTTTGGAGTGCTTTGGTTTAGTTACAAATTTTTTTAAAAATTGATATAATTTCTTTCTTTTATTTTTGTTCTTTTAATTTAAAGTTTTAGTATGAAAATTTTAAAATTATTATATTTATTTATTACAAAATATTTTTTATTTTTTAAAATATTTTAAGCCTCTTGTTTCTTATTTAATATTTTATATATTTATCTTTCTTTTTTTAATTAGTGCAGAAACAAAAATATGATTAGTGAAGTAATTATTTTTATGATGAACTTTTAGAATGTAGAGGAAAAATAACCTAAAACTTCATCTTAGGAATATTTTTAAAACAAAGCAAAATAAGTAATAAAAAAAATTACTTCACTGTCTAAACTAAAAAAAGTTAACAAAAATCCAATAATTTTTAACCAATTGGATTCAATTAGACAAGTAAGACTAATCTGGAAATGGTTGAATGTGATAAATTTTAAGTTTTAATTGATTGACTCAAATTTATTTCCAAATTCACTTTCATTTACCTCTAAATTCATTCAAATAAACGACAAAAAAATTTATCTTCAAATCCACTTAAAAGAACAAGGCATAATTTAAGAGATGACACTAATAAAAAAACAACTCACGCGTTTAACGTTTAACCACTCAATAGTTAACATTATAAATGACCGGCAACATTTTTGTAAATAAATGTAATTATTAAACGTCGTTTAGAATTGTAATTTGGCGTAAAAAAGATATAAAACATAGCGTTAGACGTCAAAAGGATACTGAATTCAATAAAAATTTGAGCAGGAGATTGAAAATTCATTCACTTTATGTTAGCGCATGATACCCTTTTCTCTTCTCCTCTTTTCAAACTTTTCTCGAACGAAATTTGACGACCATACATGTAATCTTTCTTTCATTTGATACAAATGCATTTTATTTATGATTTTCATTTGTTTTGACCAATTATTTTCGTGCTTTTGTTTTTCATAGGCACATTTTGCTTTCTCTGTCACAGGTGACGACACTTTATTCTGACAAACCTACCTTTTGAAGGTTAGTTTTCGTTTTCGTTTTGAATAACTTATTTGTTGAATTTGTTTGTGGTTTGTTATTGTTGTTTGTGGTTGGTAATTGTTGTTTGTTGTTGATAATACATTCATAGTTCTTTTATAAAATACCAAAAAACTGAAATGTGTTATTTATTTGCTTTTCAGGCAGGTCTCCTAGAGTTGTAAAAAATGATCACAATTCATTAAAAAAATAAAAAAAAATTGATTAACGTCGTATATTAATAAAATTCGACGTTAAGTTAACTTTGTATATTTATAAAATTCGACGTTAATTTAACATCAAATTTAAAAAATTCAACATCAAATTTAAAAAATTCAACATCAATTGAATGTCTACTAATATCACGTCGTTCGTGAATTAACAGTCAAAAGCCCAAAACATTCGACGTTATATGCGTTGTCTAGTGTGATATCCAAAATTTAAATAATAAAAAAAAACAATAGTTAAAGAAGATAGAGAGATTATATCTATTTTTTTTTATTGAAATTCAAGTGTTGTAGAGAGTTCAATCAATTTGAGTTAAAAATAAGTCTTTCTCGTGAAAGTATAAAATTCAATAGTCGCATAAACAATTAAGAAGATTGATAACTAAGAAAGGGAGAGTCATAATTCATTATCTTTTCTTTAAAAAGAATATGCTCCAAGTTAAATGATATTCTTCTATATTTGTATATATAATTTTACTTTTTTCGTGGACTTTTAAGCTTTTCATTTATTGTTAATGGCTTTCATACACACTTATGACGTACTTTAAGTTTGAATATATATAAGTTAGTTTCAAATAAATTCAGGTTACATAGTATTATAAACTTTGACATTTTAATATTTTAAAATTCACCAAACATCGACATCAAATTTAATTAAAATGAAAATATAAAAAATAAAACACGAAATGACTATACAAAAGTCATGATAAACGATTTCACTATTGAAAGGTAGTTTATTTAAGATGATAATTTCACTTAATTGATTTATGATGTTGAGCATTCAAAGTATTAATATAAAAGATGTTATTATTTATTTTAAGAAACAAACTTACAGAAATAATTATTTGTATTAATTTAATTAAATAAAAATAAAGTTATTAAAATCTTGCACTTTAATAATTTTGAAAAAAACATAACAAAATAAATAATTTATTTTTAAAACTACGTACGAGTCCACAGATATGTGAATTAAACATTATGCGAAAAGGATAAAAATGTCAGTTAGACCGATCTGAATCCGGCCAGCTTTTTGCATGTCAAACGGGGAAAACCGAAGAGGAGGTTCCCATTACCTTGTGTTTCTTTAAAAAATATTATTAATATACAGACTTTATTCTTATTGATTATTAAATCTCATTAACTTATTATTAATAATGTGAACGCATTAAATCTGTCATCGTAATCAAGCTGCTCATAACGATACGTGAGAAAAAAATATCAAATAGTTTCTAAAAGTCGTAAATTATCCCACAGTTCCTATAAACCATAAATTATTATCTTATAAAAAGAAACAAAACAAAAGTAACAATAGTATTTCTTATATAGTATCTTATATCAAAGATAAGAGAAAAAGAATAACTATTTATTTTTAAAATTAAACTTTTCAGTTTTCTAAGCGTTATTTTTAATATAATGGCTTAAAATTGGAGTAGAAAGGAAACTAGTTATATCTTAAGCAATATATAAACATTGGTAAGATAACCGAACTACAAGGAATAATAAGACATTGTGGTTGTTTTAACTTACAATATTTTAGAAGCAAAAAAAAATGATAAAAAGAGAATGAAAAGAAAGAGATGAAGCAAGCAAACTGTGAAGGCGTTGACCTGAAAGTGTGAATTCTACAAAGTATAGGAATGGGGTATATGCGAGATATATACCTCTCTGGTTCTGGATTTTTGAAATATCCTACGCACTATATATAACAACTCCTTCTCCCCTCTCTCTTTATCTCTTCGTTCCCAACCACCACGTCATCCTCCTCCTTCAACCTAACCGTGGTAACAACCGGTGTCTGCTGTCGGTAGCAGGTGAGACCCAATTTCTATTCATGGAAAGTTCTCTTCTTTCCATTTTTTGCTGATGCATGGAACTTGTTAGTGGAAATAACTCACTGTAGTTGTAGTCTGTTCCAGAGTTCCTCGTAGTGGGAGGCCCACTTTTCTAAGCACACAACACAACTTCACTTTCTCCATTTTATATAATTAATTAATCATTACCCTTCCCCCACTAAAAATCTGGAATCTCTTTTTAACCCTATCATCCAGGATATCGATTTCATGATTCTTATCTTCTATCATCACGACTGACCCACCCATTTTGCAAAGTGCTGCTTCTCCTCCTGTTATTCTCAACCAACAAATCAAACTCAAAAGAGAACTACTTTCTGCCTTATCCCTTCTCTTAATTCCTTTTTTTATGGAGTTTCTGCTGATTTTCCGTGCAACAACACCAACCTCGTTCCCTCAAACAAAACCGAAAATTCGCACTGAAATTTATTGTTCGGAAAACAAATTTAACTAACCCTCCTCCTCTGCCTTCTGTTTTTCGATTTATTTAACTTTAACAGTTTTGGATAAGTCTTTTCCAGCGTCTATGCTTCTTTTGTCTTTACCAATTATGAGATTTTTCTGGTTTCCTCGTGCTACTCGTGGTCTGCTAGTGACTGGCTTCAACACCATATTTCCTGTTTGCAATCTATTCGCACCCCTTTTTTCTCCATGTTTTCGCTCATTAGGTTTGGTAGGGACACGAGAAAAAAATAGTGCAAAATTACCTCTGAACCAAATTTTCTTTGTCTTGGTATATACTGAAGTTGACTCGCCGGTTCAATAGTTCATGCGGTTGTTCCACGTCTAAGCAATTTAGGGAGGCAGTTAAAGCCTTACTTGAAGCGATAATAAATCTTCTTATACACAATTTCCACATGACTTTGTTATTGTGTTAATCTTTCTTTTCATACAAAAGATCTTATCAATTTAATGGTAAACTTGATTTTATATGGTAAGGTTTTGTTAACGTATATATGAAGTGAGAAGCTTTCAGAGCTGGAATTGGAGTCTTTGTTAGTTTACCGTCAAATTCCTTTCAAACATTTTCTAGATTTAATTTGGGATTATTCAACTTTGGTGGCTGTTGACTATGGATATAGTAGAAAAAAACCGTAGTATGTGTTTTTTTTTTTTATCATCAATCCATTGCATCAGCCTTAGAAAGACGAACATCAGCTGTATTTCTATTTTTCAAATCGTTGAAATTATTAATTTCTTAAAAAAGTCTACTCCACTTATTTTGTCAATAATTCAATTTTTTGTGATAATTAGTAGAAAGTGAGGAACACGTTCATACTACTCCTTGGCTATTATTGCAAATAACAGTTTTTTCCATTCATTGTTTTGTTATGAAAAACAATAACAAAGGGAAGAAGAATATGGAGTTGTGTTAGTCACACATATAGAAACCGTTATCTTTTTATGTTGTGCTGAAAATTTCTAATCGTTGCTTGGGGCACATCAGGTAAAAGAGTTAGTGAGTGATGTCTGGAAGAGAATTGGGAGTGCTTAATGCACTCGATTTGGCGAAGACGCAATGGTACCACTTCACAGCTATTGTGATTGCTGGAATGGGATTCTTTACCGATGCCTATGATCTCTTCTGTATTTCTCTTGTCACCAAATTGCTGGGGAGGATATATTACACAGACATATCCAAACCAAAGCCTGGTGTTCTTCCTCCTAATGTGCAAGCTGCAGTGACTGGTGTAGCACTGTGCGGTACTTTGGCTGGCCAGCTTTTCTTTGGATGGCTTGGTGACAAGTTGGGAAGGAAAAAGGTTTATGGCTTAACTCTTATGCTGATGGTAGTGTGTTCCCTTGCCTCGGGGCTCTCTTTTGGAGATACCCCAAAGGGTGTCATGGCCACACTTTGTTTCTTCAGGTTCTGGCTTGGCTTTGGGATTGGTGGTGACTACCCTCTATCGGCTACAATCATGTCTGAATATGCCAACAAAAAGACTCGAGGGGCATTCATTGCTGCAGTGTTTGCCATGCAGGGATTTGGAATCTTGGCTGGTGGAATAGTTGCCTTGATTGTGTCATCTGCATATGACCACAAATACGATCTTCCCAGTTACAAAGAAAACCCAGAAGGATCAATAGTTCATTCCTTTGATTATGTTTGGCGTATCATTTTGATGTTCGGTGCAGTTCCAGCTGCGGTTACCTACTACTGGCGTATGAAAATGCCAGAGACAGCTCGTTACACGGCCCTTGTAGCCAGGAATGCAAAACAAGCTGCTTCAGACATGTCCAAGGTGCTGCAAGTTGAGATTGAAGCTGAAGAGGATAAGTTGAACCACATTGTTGAGAGTGAAAACCAAAGGTATGGCTTGTTCAGCAAGGAATTTGCCAAACGCCATGGGTTGCACTTGCTTGGAACCACAGTAACATGGTTTTTGTTGGACATTGCCTTCTACAGCCAGAACCTTTTCCAAAAGGACATTTTCAGTGCCATTGGATGGCTCCCTCCTTCACAAGAAATGAATGCAATCCATGAAGTTTATAGGATTGCAAGAGCACAAACACTCATAGCACTTTGCAGCACCGTGCCGGGGTACTGGTTTACCGTGGCCTTTATTGATTACATGGGACGTTTCGCCATCCAATTGATGGGTTTCTTCTTCATGACTGTCTTCATGTTTGCTCTTGCCATACCTTACAATCACTGGACCAAGAGAGAAAACAGAATTGGGTTTGTTGTGATGTACTCTCTCACCTTTTTTTTCTCCAATTTTGGTCCAAATGCCACCACGTTTGTTGTACCAGCAGAGATTTTCCCAGCAAGGTTAAGATCCACCTGTCATGGAATCTCAGCTGCAGCAGGAAAGGCAGGAGCAATTGTGGGTGCATTTGGGTTCTTGTATGCTGCACAGAGTACGGACCCCAAAAAGGTTGATCACGGTTACCCAACTGGTATTGGGGTTAAGAACTCTCTCATTGTGCTTGGTGTAGTCAACTTCTTAGGAATGTTATTCACCTTCTTAGTGCCAGAATCAAAGGGAAAATCACTGGAAGAGTTGAGTGGGGAGAATGAAGAAGGTCCTGAGGCTGTAGAGATGGCAGGGTCTGCTAGGACGGTTCCAGTTTAATCAACAAAGTAGTCCAAAATTCAAGTAATGCCACTATTGTATGACAGTTTTAGTTCAGGTTTCTACAGCCAAATGCACTATATGATGTAGATATATGTTTCTCGATGTTGTAATTTTAAATCAATAACCAATGGTGTGTATTTCATTCCTGTCTTTAATTTAAAGAGGCGCTTAAATCATACGTGTATTTCATATCTGTAGCTGAAGGTATTGAAGAAAAGTTTTGTTTTGAGTTCTCACTATGATATCATATATATGTATATGCATACTTTTACTGTGGAACAGATTCTACAATATTAATTCAATAATAAAAGGTTTTATTTTTTAATTTTCTTTCCTCCATTTTGTATGGCAGAGACAATTTTTTTTAAGATAATTCATATATCTTGTACAGGCTTATGGTAAATAGAAGAGAAAAATCAAAGTTTGCCTTAAACTTTGTGTCTTTCTAAATAAGCACTCCCAAGTTTATTCTTTCATAGAATCCTTCAACTCTTATCGTACTTACAGGAAAGGGATCAATTAAACCGACACAATAAAAAAGTTCATAATGTCTCTGTTAAATACACAAGTTTAAGGTGATTGTATATCCCCAACCCCAATATAATAAGATTCATATTAATTAAGGATAATCAAATATAGAAATGACAATTTTTTTAATAGGATAAAATGCATGTAAATGAATAATGAACGGAGATAAGGTATTATAGTAAATTTTTTCAATTAAAACTTTATATTTTTAGTATGAATATAAAGGTATATACGCAAACATATATTTTAACAATATTAATATTTTAAATTATTTGGACTGAAATGACAATTCAAATGTCTATTTATAAATATATAAACCTTATAGTAGTTACATTATATGTGTTCTTTTGTTCTAAAGAAAAAAGATTGTATGTGATGGGTTTATTAAAATAAAACATTGTGTAATACTGCATTTATTAACAGAGTTACTTATTGGTAAAAAGGGGAAAGAATAATAAGTAGCTAACAAATATTAATATTTATCAATTTTATTCCATAAAATTATATTTTAAATTAATGAATAAAAATTTGTAACCTTTAGTTTCAAATTCTAATATTTCTTTATTACTACACTCTCACTCTGTTATTTTCACTTAGTCACAAGTTGTCCTTTGTTTTTTGTTTCAACGAGTAATTTAACAACCATTTTCACAATAAACTTAGCACACCCAAACCAACAAATTTATTAAGGAATAATTGCTTTGATGTAAAAAATGTAACATCAAAATATACATTATACTATTACAATTATCCTGGTATAACTGCAACACCAAAATATATACACACAAAGGTATTTTTATACTAAGAGTTATATAAGTTAAAAGTATATTAAAGTTTTTACAAAAATCTAATATATACATAAAACTAAGCATACTACCCTATGTTTTTGCACCCTCATCATTAAGAACTTAATTAACAGAGATATCTTTTCTGGTCATATAATTAAGGTGATCATTGAAAAAAAAAAAGACAAATACAAACACAGATAATAGGATAAATTAATTTACCAAAAAGAGTGATTATACAACTGAAATAAAGATATTAACACATAATTTATATCAACCAATCGTGAATTATACAATTATTCATTCTAGACTTGACTATCTAGATACATATATTGATGTCAAACTTTGGAAAATCTACAATTGTGGTGATGGAACAACTTATCCATCCAAGCTACCACATACAAGCTTAGTTCATTAATCATGAAAAACCCTCGACTAGGACCTCCTATACTATTCTTCATGACATATCTCACCTTTCTCGACTTGAGATTAAATGGTATTATTAAAGTGTTAGGATAATCCCCAATATAGAATCTCTACATCAATATATATACTAAATAAAAATATTATAAGAACTTCTCCTTGAAATTCTTCTCACATACATACTCACAACCATGTTTACCATCCATTAAGCATTAACAATTCCAAATAAATATGCATTGAATCCATATAAACCACTTCAAAACAAGCAAGAATAAGAAAATCACAAAAAACATGCACTAGCTTCTAAATAGGTAGCGCTTAGCGTCAGGTCTGACGCTCAATACCAAATCTGACGCTCAACGCCAGACTATTCACATTTGGTCTACTCAGAAGTGAAACTGATGCTCAATGCCATATAGAAAATCTTGCATCAATTTAGCTTTGATCTAATGAACTAAAAGCTTATTCAAATAACCAAATTGGTATTCTTGACTCATTTCCAAAAACATGTTTCATTGTCAGATTGAATACTAATCTGTTCAATTGACTATAGACTCATTTTATCAAGTCAACACCAAACCAATCAATTCAAACAATATACAATCATTTTAAACTAACAGATTTCAACATACACTTTTAAGCAATTCTAGACAAATATTTCATCAATTCCAAGCAACCAAAAACCAATTACACTCAACAAGCCATCTAAATAGAATTTCCATACCAAATTCAACATGCATCATAGGCTAAAGACTTATTAAAGACTTTAAAATGTTGTAGTTAGCTTATCTTACTTATTAGAAGCTCAAATTGTTCTAAGGGACCTAGAATGACTCTCTCAATTCAAGAAATTCTATTTACTCTTACAAATCACAGAATCATGATGATAGTATATTTTTAGTATCACTAATCAGCAGAGAGCTCTATAAAAGACTCAAATAACACATGCACTCATCAACTACTACAAGCATGGAAAAATATACAAACTAGAAAAAAGATAAAAAAAATTAACTTACTCTTTTGCAAAAGTTGATTGAGCATGCTTAAAGACTTTATTATAATGATCACTTTGATATATTTTAATCTTTAAACATATAAATTACGAGTTAAAAAGCTCAAAGAGAGAATAAAGAGTTTTTAAAGAAATGTTTTTAAAAAAATATTATTATTTTAGATAATAAAACTCATTAATTAAAATTATATTTTATATGTTTGAATTTTTAATATTAAAATAAGTGAATTTCATTATTTAGAATATACTATTAATATCTTATTTTGTAGACTTTTATATTTAACATATTGATATTAAAAATTATAAATGGGATAGGATGGTCTTTTTCGAAATATTTTGGTAAATTTATGTAGTTCTCAGCCGCCATACTCTTTTTTTAAGTGTATTCCTTAGTGAAAAATAACAACATCAATTAAAAAAACCGATAATAGTTAATAATTGGCTAACGACTAAATTGTGATAAAATATTTTTTTATAGAATATGATAATTCCATAGTATATTTTTTCTTATTTATTATCTATCTCATCGTATCTTTTTAATTTGAATGGGGACTAATGATAATACTGCTACAACTCAGACGAGATATACTAGCAAATAAAATTTGGTATGTGTAAAAACTAATTGATATTTACTATTTTTAATAAAATTAATAAAAAAATAATGAATATACTAAAAAATTAAGCAAAAATTTTATTTCTGTATTAACCTAAATTTAGGTTTTTTCAGTTTGTTTTGTTATTTGATTTTCATATAAAACTTGCCGTCTATTTAATATTTTATAAGTTTTTAAAGTACCTATTTAGGATATCTAACGGGAAAAATATATTTTGATATATATTGTTTAAATATATGTTTAGATGATATTTTTCATACGTATTTCAAAAAATTAAAATAAGTTTTAAGAGTTAAAATTAATTTATGCAGAAGTTAATTTATAGAAATTATTTTATTTGATTTATCTAAATTTTTTATTTTTAATTTATATAAAAATTAATTTTATCTTACTCATAAAATTAATTTTAATTTGTAAAAAGCTTATTTTATTTAAAAAGATCTTATTTAAAAACTGGTCCATAAACGTAATTTTTCATTTTCATCTACGGATAGAAAAAGAAAATTAATCTTGAAACAAAACGGTAAAGTAGTTGATTAACTGTGTCAGGAGTTATATTTCTTTAGAATTTTCAAATTTTGAATTTGAATTTACTTTCTTTTTTTTAGAGTCAGAACAATGAATAAAAAAGAAAAATGTCATAAAATATAATTACCAATAATAAAAATAAAAACTGAAAAAAGTTAAAAATATCAACAGAATTCAAAATTTGAAATTTCTGTTAATTTTATATTTAAAAAATAGAGATCTAAAGATATTTTTAAGGATGAAATTTAATATAATCATATTACTTCCTAATATTATATATCTACTGCTTATCCTTTGTAATTATCATTATCTTTAATCTCTAAAAAAAATAAATAAAAAGATTAAAAGGAAATAGATAAATAATATTTTTGTTAGTTATATCTTTTAGCAAGATAAGATAGAATGGTTTCTTTTAAATAGGGAGCCATCCCTCCTTTTACCTCAAATTCCTTTGATCAAAGCTTACTACCTTACGTTGGTGATTTGCGGTGTGCTACTGAGGTGTGTAATATCTTCTCACGTTAAGTCTCTGTGATCTGCTTTCTGCTGGTGTATGTAATACGAGAATGTTTATAGTTTATATAGTTATGATTTTAATATAGTTTGATCTTTTAAGGAATAAATAAATTCTTCTGCATTTAATCTATCAGTCCTTCTCTGTTGCTTTCTGGGTTTTTCACTGTAAACATCTACATATCTACGTGATCTTATTCACTTGAGGGTTTCAATGCACACGTTAGAATGCAGGATAATGTTCTGCTCTCTTTAGGTTAATTATCTCCTTGTTTTTTAAATTACTGTTTTAGTTGTTAGTGGTATTTTTTCTTCTTCTCTTGTCTATTTTGTTATTAGATTCATCTTTTGCCTGCATCATTCTCTTGATACTCACCTAATATCTTTGATAATTTTATTTTATATTTTAAAAGAAAAGTGTCATGTGATTAGTGTTTGAGAGGTTTTTCATAAAAAGTGGATGTTAGTATTAAAAAATGAGATACATAATTTTGCCATTTAAAATTTTAAATCTTATCTATTTTCGGGCCGTTGGTAACCACTAAAACTCTCTCTCCATCATTATAGGTATCACTCTTGATGTTTATTTATATATATTATTTTCTGATGTTAGCTATTTTGTGTTTTTCTGAAGATAAGGTCCTGAAAGATTGAAGGAAGAAAAGCATGGGTGGGCAATCTCTGCATGTGCTTAATGCACTGGATGTTGCTAAGACACAATGGTATCATTTCACAGCAATTGTGATTGCTGGAATGGGTTTCTTCACTGATTCTTATGACCTGTTCTGCATATCCCTTGTCACCAAATTACTTGGCCGCATATACTATACTGAAGGCCATGATAAGCCGGGTTCTCTGCCAGCAAATGTTTCAGCTGCCATCAATGGTGTCGCATTCTGTGGATCCCTTGCAGGCCAACTTTTCTTTGGGTGGCTTGGTGACAAAATGGGAAGGAAGCGTGTCTACGGGATGACCCTTATGCTCATGGTCGTAAGTTCAATTGCTTCTGGTCTTTCCTTTGGCAAAGACCCAAAAGCTGTCATGGCTACCCTTTGCTTCTTCCGCTTCTGGCTTGGATTTGGCATTGGTGGAGACTACCCTCTTTCCGCCACCATCATGGCTGAGTATGCCAACAAGAAGACTCGTGGAGCGTTCATAGCTGCTGTTTTTGCCATGCAAGGTTTTGGAATTTTGGCTGGTGGCCTGGTTGCAATAGTAGTGTCAGCTGCTTTCGGTGCTCTCTACCCTGCTCCAACATTCCAGGTCAACCCACTTCTGTCCACAGTGCCACAAGCTGATTACGTTTGGAGGATAATCTTGATGTTTGGTGCAATCCCTGCTGTGATCACATACTATTGGCGCATGAAAATGCCCGAGACTGCGAGATACACTGCCTTGGTTGCCAAGAATACGAGGCAAGCTGCTGCAGATATGTCAAAGGTGTTGCAAGTTGAGATAGAAGCTGAACCAGAGAAAGTTGAGATAGAAAGTGAACAAGAGAAAGTTGAGGAATTGAACGGAAGAAGAGGAAAGGGGAATGAGTTTGGCCTGTTCACTAAAGAGTTCCTTCTACGCCATGGACTTCACCTTGTTGGAACAGCCAGTACTTGGTTCCTGTTGGACATTGCCTATTACAGTCAGAATCTTTTTCAGAAAGACGTTTTCAGTGCTATTGGTTGGATTCCTGCAGCAAAAACCATGAATGCCATTCAAGAGGTTTCCAAAATTGCTAGAGCACAGACCCTCATAGCCCTTTGCAGTACTGTCCCTGGTTACTGGTTCACAGTGGCACTCATTGATAAGATGGGCAGGTTTACAATTCAGTTGATGGGGTTTTTCTTTATGACTGTCTTCATGCTTGCCTTAGCCATTCCATACCACCACTGGACCGTGAGCGGCAACCAAATTGGGTTTGTTGTCCTATATTCATTGACCTTCTTCTTTGCCAATTTTGGTCCAAATGCCACAACATTCGTGGTGCCAGCAGAGATTTTCCCTGCAAGACTAAGGTCAACATGTCATGGCATATCGGCTGCAGCTGGGAAAGCTGGGGCAATGGTAGGGGCTTTTGGCTTCCTCTATGCTCAAAACGGCATTGGACTAAGAAATACACTTCTTATTTTGTCTGGCATTAACTTCTTGGGGCTTATCTTTACGTTTCTGATTCCTGAATCTAAAGGAAAATCGCTGGAGGAGATGTCTGGTGAAGCTGAACAAAACAATACTCCTACAAGAGAATCAGCAATGGAAGCCGGTCTTGAAGTTAGAACATCTGTCTAACTTCATTTTTAGTTTCTTTTCATATGTCTATTCGTAGGCTCCTAGCTAGTATATAGTGTGCACTTACTGGTCAATACCATTTAGTCATTAGACTTGATTTCTGTTTCTTTCAGCTTAGAAAGTCCTTGGAATTACGTGTATTATGTTTCTTTGTTCTGCTTTCTTTTGAAATACAATCAGTTTCGTATATATACATACATACAGTTTTAAAATGTTTATTTATCCTCTCAACCGCTTTGTGTTTTCCTTTTTCATTTAACTGTATCAAAATATGTTCACACTATCTGGTGTGGTTACTATGAACAACAGTTTCTAGTGTTTGACTACATCTTTATACCATGCTTCAATCTTGACCTTCCTTATATTATGGTTTGAAATAGTCGGATACGTGTTCTTTCGTGTTTAAGCGCTGCGAATATTTCTTATATATAATCAAATTCATGCTGTTATCTTTCATAATTTTTCTCTTGGCTCTCTTTAAGCTGTGAATAATTATTAAAGAAAGAAAAAAAATATTCATTCATTTTTCATCTATTCACGATTCAAGTGGAAATAATTTAACTAACTCGCTTCTTTATATAACAATCTTATACCTGTTTTTGTTAGTTTTATATTGAATAATTAACTTTATAGTTTAATTAAATATGTTAATTTAATACATCATCATTAAAAGTGGATTCATGTGTATCAGAAAAAAGAAGAGTAGGTGTGAATACCCTTTTCTGAATCTTTTTTGGCCGCAGTGCATATCCGCTGATGCATACTATGTCTCATTTGCATTATATTGAATAAAGGAAATGGCCCCATTGCTTGATTTTTATTCGTCTAAGATTTCTATTTAGAGTTTGAAGACAAAATACCGTGGAAGACACCATGGTTGAAGTCAAACTATCCCACTCATACTCATGTTCATTTATACGTACACACTGCACATAAGTTATTCCATCAAATCGTCTCAATAAAAAAAGTTTAAATATATTTGTACTTCTTAAATTTGTAGTCAAATATTCGCAGGGCATACTCTAATGTCTGAAATTTTCTTTAAACCGACTTTAATATATATATACACACGACAATTTATCTTTTAATTGAGTGCATAATGTACATAATAAATCTATTTTTAATATAATTGCATGGCGGATTTTTTACTTATATGATATCTAAAATTACTAAAATAATACATTTGTTAAATTTTATAAACTTTATATGTGTTTTAAATCTGTGACTTGTAGGATTCAATAAAATACTCTAACAAGATTTCCCTTTATTTATGGCATCAATATATACCTAAATTTGCTATTTTAATAAAATAGTTAATTTCATTCATTTATCTACATAACTTAATAGATTGGGACATCAAAAAGCTTGAAAGGTATAAAATTTAATGTACATAAAAATTTATTAATTTAAGAAGTAAAAGGTACGGGACTATACATTATCAAGAAATAAATCTGAGTTAATTTATAAGAAATAACTCAGTTATATTAATTTTTTTTTTGTTTTTAATTGCTGGGATGAACAGTTTTATATAATTAAGCTTAATTGTTTAGTTGTGTACATATATTATTGATTGTGATTTGTGAGGTTGAGGAGATTTTCCTCCTTCTATCCTATGCATGGAAGACACGTGTAAACTGTTATTATTCCAGATGTTAGTGGACCACAGCAGACCATGTCACTAGTGCACACTCACTCACCTTCCATTTTCCCATCCCATCTCCACTACCTAATTATCTGTATTTCTTTCTCTTATAGTCTGTCTAATAATATTTCAGAATTAATTAATTGTATATGTGCTAACTACATTACATTAATTACACTACAATATTATAGAAAATTATTTTAACAATGTCTAGTTAAATACATAAATGTATATATATCTACTGGAAAAGCATAGAACAGTGTTTTAAATTAAATTTATTATGACACAAAAAGTTAATTTGATGACAATGAAAAACACTTATTAATCCCTAACCGACCTTTCAATCCACGAATAGCCAACTGCTATAATGTTGTCACTTGGCCTTCATTAGTCAGCATATTGCATTTGCCAAACCTAATTTCTGGACTCTTCTTTACCATCTCCATTCTGTCTTTTTTTTTTTATTACCAGGTTAATCTCTAAACTCTTTCCATTCATCGCATCCATCTATTATGCCAACATTTTTATTTTCTAACTATACATGATCACAAGATAATCTACGACAAGGTATCTTCTATCTAAAGAAAACAAAAATACCACTGTTATGAGTCATACATCCCTTTCAAATTAAGGAAAGTAACAAAAGAAAGATGGAAAATATCCAAAGCATACTGTTATGATTCTTCTTCTTCACTTTCTTTTTACTTTACTCAACTTTTGTGAACCTTGTCCAAAGAAATTATATTGTTATGTTACCTCAAATTCATATTAGAGGACAAAATGACGTGAGTCACTCACCCTACACTTTAACTAAAACACAAAACTGTGTTATTACATTTAATCCTTACTTTTTCTTCAATTTTTTTTATAGCAGACAACATCTTTCTTATTTCATAAAAAAAATAATTAAATGTTTCCACTTAAATTTCTTATCATATGATTGTCACTTTCTTAAATTAATATCCAAACGAAAAATTAACATAAAATATTATTCTCAAATTCAAATGTGGAGATGAAAGTTTAGTAATAAAATATGAAATTAAGTATTTTTAATTTAATTTTTATTATGCTTTATGTATGATATAGAAGATGTGATTCAAACGGTAGAAAGAATTACATTCGTGACCGAACGAGTTACATTCATTATTGTTTGGTCTATTTCCTATGTCAAAAGTCAGTCACGTGAAATGAGTTTGTGTGTTGAACTGTTATTGGGCTAGTGCCACCAGTGATGTTATTAGGTTAGTAAATTGGACAGTTAAGCATTTAATAATTCATTAACGGATTAATTAACACAATAATTACAGATTAGCAGTTAATAGAAGTGGTTTGTTGATAATTTAAGGGTATGTTCATTTTGATATAGATATATTGTTATTGGGCCAATATTAATTTTATAAAATACATATAAACAAGGAGGTAGGAGAAGTGGTAAACAAATCGAATTCAGTTTTGATACTTAATTGTTCATTAAATCCATCAATAAAAATTTGACTTGAACATCAAAATATTATACTAACCATTCGGTTCAAACGGGAAGGGTTAGAAGCAGACTTAATTATATACAAAATAACTTTAATAACAAGAAAACATATTTATTGGAAGTCACCTTATATTTCACTCAATACACCACCATTAGTAAATTAATAAAAATATAAAATTTATATAATTTTAAATTTAAATTGAAAGTTTCATTGGTTAAAAATTTAGTAATAAAGTTTGTGAAATTTAAAAATTCAGTAATACAATATATAATTAATTTATATATTCTGAGGCTAAAATTATTAATGTCAGTTATGTTGCCTCCATTTGTTAATCATAAAAGTACTAATAATAAATACTCTTCATCTGTAAAATTCTTGATCACGTTATAAATTAACAAGATATTTAATTCAACGCAATAATGTTCTACTCTCTGCAGAAGGACGTATTTCGTACTTGCAACAGATTTGTTGCAGTACGATACGACAATTCAAATATGTTGAAAATGATATATAAATAATTAAAAAGATTATAAATTTGTAATATGGATATGTACGGATGTGAGTGTCCCTTTCCGATACTCACCAACAAAAAGTAACCGGCCATGTTTGTTTGCTTGTGTGATTGGGAATAAAAAAGAAGTGACAGAAATTAAAAAATATATTTATATTT